>NC_092815.1:175963031-176263031 GCF_023375885.2 Dermacentor andersoni | reverse complement strand
GGTCCGTTGTAATGAGCGTAGACTGTATTTATACAACAACTACACTTCATACGCACAGATGGTTCATGAGCCAATCACACCAAGAACACTTCACTTTATGTAGATGTCAGCTGGAGTTGTCTGCTTGTTGTTCTCTTTATTGTGGCAAACAGTTAAGCCATTTTGTAATAGCTCAGAGCAATGTAGTTTGCCAATGTATTGCACCACAATGTGGGTGCGAAATAGCTCAGTGTTGAAAGGCACATGATTGACAAGTCAAAAAAATAACTTTGTCCTCAAAAATCATTTGGCTGTGGCTCAGCACGATATGGCTCCATAGTGAGCAGCATGACAAGAGTTGGAAAGGGCTTAGTGCAAGCAAAGTTCAAGTGCTGCTAAGTAGTTGATTAATTTGTTTAGCGTCCTGAAGCTGCACTGCGACTCTGACATACGCCATAGTGGAGGACGCTTACTTTTGAACTACTCAGTCTTCCGCAACATGCCTGGATGCAAACACTTTGTTTTTGCATTCTGCATTCCTTGGATTGCAATCAATAAGTGATCCTGCGACCTCATGTTCAGCAGTAGAGCACCATAGCCGGAGCCACTGCGCTGGATCTGGACTGCTATGCATTGTGTAGTTTCATGCAGAGGCAGCCTCTAGAAGTTGCAGTGCAAAATGCAATCCGCCTTGTAGACATCTAGACATTGCCTTGTGCAATAACTCCCTTTGCTTGACTCTCATCAGCCTTTTTCACTTGCTAAAGCTCCTTGTTGTTTTTATTACAACTGCTGTTGTAGGTTCGGTGCAGTATACTATTTTGGGATCACCTTCTGTATATTTACCTGTATGTTTAGTTTCCTGTATATTAACACAACAAATGGTTTGATTTGATTCATGCTTCAGGTACCAGGCACCCGGCTGCACTGATGGCAGCTGGTCTACAGAACAGAAGCCATCCAAGGCCAGGAAGAAGCAGTTTCCAAAGAAGGCACCTCGCAGGCAGAAGGCACAGCAGGCTGCCACACAATAATTGTACACCGGAGAATGCACTTGTAAATAAAGAAACTATGATACTATTTATACAAGTTTCAACATTGAATGTTTTTCACTCATGCCGACTGCTAGAAGAAATGTGAACTACTACAGTTCCATTTCAGTTGACCTTGGTTACAAGAACTAAGATAATGCTACAGCCACTAATGAAATCACTCATGTGCCCGAAAACATTCATTAAAGTTTAAGTGGATGTGCTATTTAAAAACCTTGCTTGCTGGCATTTCTGATAGCTCAACTTATGGATTACGATCAGTATCATGTTACACATATCGTTAACACTTTTCTAGGCCTGCTAGTGTAAACATGCAGCTTTATTAATGTGCTCACATGCCCAATGAAAATTCACCTACTTTAACGTACAGGTGGGTAAAATAACATGGAATCTGCGAGCATTGTATTACAAAGAGCCAAAGACCGAATTTGGAGGTTTGAGACAATTTATACAGTGCCATGACAGCTTAAACAAACGAAAATATTTCGAAAACTGTGGCATATAACAGCCATGTATAGTGGCGCAGGAGTTACTGTGAGAAACTAAAAAGAAGTCTAGACCTTTTAAGATATGGTGATCACCCTCTTACTATAAAAGTAACGAAAGTAACGCTTTCAAGGGGAGCACAGACAGTCTGAACCTATGTTTCTCTTTAGTGTCCCTTTAATGAAGGATTCACTCTTATGTTGGACTTGGAACAATCCTTTTTCTCCTCGGGCAGCAATTGTAAAACCTTGTTGATACGATCCGGTTACGTTCCACTTCCTGGTGCCAACGTTTCGCGATCTAAAACAAAAAAAAAGGTGACCGAATTGAGTTACGCTATTTTATCGGTTCATACGTTCCCGGAAAACACGATCTTTCGGCACCAACGTTCAATACGCCAAACTGCAATCGTATGACACGTTTTCCGGCCGCTAGATTACATGTAAACAGAAAAATGCGTAAGGCGCGCGCGATCAAGAACAGTAGCCGCCCGCCGCAGCTTCAGCGCAATACTCGCCCGCCCGTGTCAAGTAAAAACACCCGTGCGCGCTATATTCCTTATTCCGGTACCAGGAAATCACCTCTCGGGTCGCGCGCGCTACATTAAACGTTATCACCGCCAAGCTTACTGCGATAAGCATATTCACCGTCTGGTTTAGCCCGTGCGGCGTAGTGCCGATGGAAGCGTACTGCACGCTTTTCGTAGGCGATAGCCCAAACGCGCCGCAGTTCCCGCTCGCTGGCGGTGCGATGTCAGCGTCACGTTTTGGCCTGGCGGCATCTGGCGCCCCCTATCAGCTAGATTTCGTTTCGGTTTCCCATCGCCGTCCTAAAACACTACGCAATAGGAAAACAACTAAACGCGTCCCGGGCCACCGAAGCCCCATCAGCGCGACGCCCGTCGCCCTATCGTGCCGCAACGCTTAGCATTACGCAGATGTCAACATACACTCGTGTCTGTGAATTTTTTACAGCGAAAGCTGTATATGACTAACCTTCCGTAGTTCTTTCGGCATCTGGCATCAGAAACGGCCTTTGCGATTTCTAACAAACCCATACACAATGGGTTTCATTGTTTGCTTTGTGTGTGATCACGTACGCGTGCAGTGCGGCGGCGCAGATTTCAACATGCGGAACAGATTAGAACGCTCGCCGTGAAAAATAGCGTGACGTCAAGGTTATCGCAGTATGTAGGCAGGAGAGGTATCGGCGCTAAAAACAGCTGCGTTATCGATGGGGCGGACACGTATAGTTCGTACACCCGTAGAACAACATGCGTACCAGGAGCACCGGAGGGAACAGCAACGAGAATGTAAACGGCGCCGGCTCAAAACGACCACCGACGAAGAACGTTCCCGCCTGTGAAGATGGCATGGCAGCGAAAGCACTTTGCTTTTCGTTTGAGAGCTTTGGCTGTCGTCAGCTTTCGCTGCCATTCCATCTTCACAGAGTGGACTGCTTTTTGTTAGATCGTACATTTCCCCGGTTAGTACGACCTCGATTTTTTCCCCAGAACGTATTAGCGAGGTTCTACAGTACAAGGCCAATAAATAAGCATGTAAGAGCACAAGGGCGCTAAAAAAGCTTCAGAATAAAAATGCTGCCGCTTCACAGCTCGTATTCTTGGGGATAGCACAAACACCCGCACTCAGTACTGCTGAGCACACATTCTTCTTTTCTGGTTTATTAAAAGACAAAGGTCACTCTTCCATTGCTTACATTTCTTTTTAATGATCCTGCATGCTACCAGCATCAAAATGTGCGTTTCTTAATCCTGGTAAAAGATAGTATAGCTGTGTTACACTAATATTGTAAAGAAAATTTGCAACAATCTAGGTTCACAAATGACAGGAAAGACTGCACAATGCACGAAGAGGCCACGACTGCAGAACATTTTCCTATGCAATAGTTGCAGATTAACAGTGTAACACCGTAATGTTGCCATTCAGGCCAGACACACATTTCGTATCATGTATACTTTTTCTACTTTGAACAAATTTTTAAAAAATTGCATGGAGCATACATTACAATTTGGTCTGTTCGGGTGGGTTTCCTGTAAAGGCAGACATTATGCGCACAATAGACTGCGTGTCCCCAGGTGGCTATTCAAAAATATTCACCAATTAATATTTTATTAATTCACTTTAGGGGCATGTTCCAATTACAAAATTGAGGCCGAGTCATGCCTGTTAAGCAGAAATTGTGGTACTAGCACCACTTTTGAGGTATGCAAGCCTAAAATCTGCTGAAAAATTTATTAGCATTCTATTTAACATCATCCTAAATTCATCTACACATGCTTTTGTAGAACTACTTATCTAACACCAATATATTTTAGTTGAGACTGAATACCTCGAAAGTGGTGCTGGTCTTACGACTTCCAAGCAAATATGACTCCCATTACAGCACATCTTCAATTTTCCATTTGTAATGTATGTCCTAAAGTGGATAATTAAAAGCTCATTATTTAATGTTTTCAGTTAGCCACTTGGACATTCGTCTTATTTTCAAGAAATGCACCTGAAGAGGCAGTACAGCACTATCTGTCACAGGCAATGTTACAAAAATGTGTACAAACTAAGAAAAATGTGGTATAAAACACTTGGGTCTTTCCAGATGAAAGCTGAAGTATAATGGCATCTTTGGATGGTCATGTTTCAGTGCTCTAAAGCACTCACAAAAGGCTTACCTTGTTTGGATGACCAAAAAGGAGCACTCCGGCTACATTCGCATGCTTCTTTCTAATCGCCCGACTCCAGATCAGTGCCGAAAAGGGCTACCAGTGTCAATATCGAAGCAGGTGGGAAATATGGTCAATTCCAGCCATGGGACCCTACCCATTCCTTTGGTTGTGCTGGCAAAGGGGGACTCCTAACTCCCACTGCCCTGAAAAGAAGCTAGCTGTTTGGCTGGCACAAGATATCTCCTACTTGGACGTAAGAGTGACTCCAGAATCTGCCCGCTTGGATTTGGAGGATTACAGCAACCATCTAAAGATGCCATAATTATTCAACAAAAAAGCTGTGCATCTTAAAGAATGCCCCAAGTCTTTTTAGATCGAGTACAACCCACTTTTAATCTACAATCATTCTGCAGTTCTGGACGACTTTTCAAACATGGCCAATGAAGCTGCACTTGCAAAACTAAAACAATGGAATTTGTTGTTTTTTTAATTCTTTAATTTAATTTAAACATTTAATTTAATTATGTTCAAGTTTCTTCCAGGAAATCGTCCGGCGCCTACTCTTGCTGTCATTGTAAGTGATTTGCGATATGACCGAAAGGCAAATTGCCATTGGAATTTTCGGTAAAAACTACCAAGATACTGACGGAAACCTGCCTTAGTCTGGCAGCAATCATCTTCAATCCGATCCAAGTCATTCTTGAACTGAATAGTTGAATTGAAATGTACAAAACAAACATGTAGCTTATCCTGCTCAATGGCAGCGAGTGAATGCATGCAGCATTATGATGCTTCTGCAACACTGCCTATGTTTCAGGAAGTCGGCGTATAGTTGGGTCATACACGTTGTCGTTTGCTGTTCTCCGCTGTCACACTAATGCTAGCTGCGATGCAATCCAATGTCATACGTCACGTGACTGATTCACCTACGATGACGTCCATCATGTGAATCCAGCTCACAAGTGCACTGAAGCACAGACATCAATTGTTGGAATTCATAGCACAGCCTCGCATTTTTTGTAGGGAGAGCAGACTAAACACGACCTTATGCATAAGCAAATAGCAAATTCTGCAATCTGAAGGAAAATATGTACACAGTGAACAAATAAAGGAGCAGCTTTACAAGACCCTGGAAGACCAAGCACGAGGTGAGCTCAAGCGCCACACCGCTAATGTAAAGCTCTCAGCAATACAACACACAGTACTAAAAGCTGTGCTATTAAAAGACAAACTGCAACGAAATTTCAGGTCACGTGAAAAGCCTTGTTTTAGATAAAGCAGCCTCCGTGCTAAATTACACACTTGAAATACAGTGAAATTTCATTAGTCGTCCTTTAACCCCAGCTTAGACACACAGCCCCAGTTGGTTTTTGTCGAAAATGTAAGCATGGGAGTATCGACAGCTACAGTGCCTGTAGGTTGCTCTTTGAGCACGGATGACCACACATACTCTTGTCTTGGAAAACGCAGCTCTCCCTGGCCAAATAAAGGCCCAATGCAAATTTTGTGATGCACCAAAATTGTGCCCCTTCGACAGGGCCACTTCAGAGTGCTGCAACAGTGGCGAAGAATCGTGAAAGATAAAATTCAAGCTCTACTCCAAGGATGAGCATCGTCTAAAAGTGACCACTAGGTTTCATTATAGCTATTGAAGCGAGCATCTTCTTGTAATAAAGCTTACCACTGCCTTACACGACTTCTGAAGCACTGTACAATGACCATTCGAAGGCAGTTTTAGTGCTAGCAGTGCTCGGAGGCAAATTTCTATTGCAGGTTTGCAACAAATTTCTCTTGTCCCAAAGCCACTTGTACGAATTTCGATACATTTGCATCTTCTATGTAGGTCATGTAAATATTTCTAAAAAGCACGGTAAATGTTGTTCAGACAAAGATCCACACCTCGAGCACGATTTTATTGTGCCACATATGTCAGTGATAAGTACTATCCTTTAGCACAACGGATGGTAACCAATGGAATTGGCTAATGTGCTTCAAGTCAGGAAATGAAAAAATTGTGCACTACTTCAAGGACTAGGCTAGGGTAAACTGTATTCAAAATCAAAGCAACTAAATACAGACAGGAAACTGCGGAGCTGTTAGATACCACCTTCTCAATTATGATATGCATATCTAACACAGATGGCCATTGCTGCGCGAAAGACACAAGCACGTGCAAAATGAGCTTACAAGACAGACATGTGCATAGATCCAAAACAGCAGACTTAACACTTGGGATTCGTATTTCAAAAAACAACACGTCTTCTTTTTACAGCTGGCTACTAAAAGGCTATATCCGCAAGCCCATGTGTTGTTAGTCTGGTATCCCGTAACTACATAATCCAACTGCAACGGCAGATCATGGTTTTCGCATATGAGAAATGATATTGATGATCGGGAGAGCAGACGGGGCAGCATTTTCGAGGTATTTAACAGTATGAACCAGTCTCTGCCTGACCACAAGAACCGTCTCACTGGCACTACTGGATTTCTTTACAGGCACACGTAGGGAGAAAATAAATAATAAAGCTAAATACTCACATATGTAGACATTTTTTTTTACGTGCTTGCCACATCATTAAATGGGCATTTCCACACTCAAGAAGCAACAGTAGAAAGTCAAGGGAGAGGGGAACAGAGAAAGAGGGTGTGTTTGCACATATACAGCACAGCTTTCCCAGAATTGTCTCTCGTCTTTGTGCAGGCTGCCAGACGATAACTATTTTTCCACGCAACACAATCCGCTCAAGCAGTCACTTCTGCCACTGCACAGAAACCATGGTACGCCTACGCTAGTACACAGTGCTGTGGATGGATGTAAACAGCTAAAGCAACTTCTAGAGCACAAACACGCGTCACTGGTGCGACAGAGATCAATATCAGTCCATGTTGGCGAGGGCGTGCCGAAAGAGTGAAACATGCAGAAGTGACCGCTGAAACAATGCTATCGGGAGAAACGCACAGGGACAAAGACCAGGCGGCCAGCGTCCGGGCCAATGGGAGCGAATGTCTGCTGAGCAGGAAGATCAGAGTGCGTGTTCTGCGCTACTTGTTTTTGACAGGACGGCCTCAGGCTTCACTCTCTCCAGCGGTGAGTTCCTCGTCAAGGATTGGAACGATGAGATTGTCCTTCGACATCAGGCTATACTTGGTCACAAACGTGGTAAAACGGCGGCAGAGGCAAGTCTGCTTCTGCAGAAGAAAGAATAAGCAGATGATCAGAGCGCTGCCGCTTGAGAATGCGAGCAAAAAAATCAGTGCAAAACAATATTTACATTCCTAAACATTCACGGTAACGGCACAGGGGCATTTCTGGTGTGCACAAGAGACGAGATGGCTGACTGAGCATCGTGAATGGGCCTTGAGTGAGGCTGCATTCCTTCTACTGCTTTGAATACAGTCGAACCCATTTACATTTCCATAAATAGTGGCCGTTGTATTAGTAGTTCGTTATATATAGACTCGCCCTTAAATATGCTCAAAAATTAACCACACCAAAGCTGGTGCCAGCACGTACAATTTGGCAGCACTTTGGTTCAAAAACCAGATTTTCAGTGTCATTTTTGTTCCCGGTGCCTTCCTGCACCTAGCTGCAAACTTCCGCTAGAAATGTCTACCTAGAGAGCATAGGTAGTGCAGTGCCGTGTAGCTCTTTCAACACAGCACCCAGTTCCGATCATTTGTCATTTCGAAACTACAAGTGTGCTCGCCATTTTTTACTCGAGAGCTTGTGGTATAGCGCATTCACTTGTGTAATGATCGCACTCGCGCAATGATTGCACCCCTGAATTTTGTCATCAAAATTCTTTTTTTTTTTTCCTGTGTGATGATCACACCCCGAACTTGCCGCAGCGATATGTCATGTGCCAAGTCTAGCTAATGATGATCGCGCTTACCATCTGTCGAATGCTATGCGAATTACTCTTCAGACATACCAAGCAGTCTGCACGCACCAAGCATTCTTAAGCAGATGCCCCATTTCATTCCTTTCATCACTTTCCGCACTTCCAGGAAAAAAAAAAAAAGCTACAACCAAACTTGCCTTGGCTTTATTATTTGTAGGCTTTATAATGGTTGTGGTCAACAAGAAAAAAGCCGCTTTTCGTTTCCTCTCATATGCAGTCGTGAGCATGTAACAAATCGCAAGCGGCAAGGATAGTAGCCACGTTTACACTGATACATTGGAAATGTAACCATATTCACACACTGATGCTTGTAACACAGCTAAGACATTCACCCATCCTTATCAGAAACATGCTGTATTAGGATAGTAGTTAAGACGTCGCAGTTTTCGCAGCATGCCTGCCATGTGTTTCTATGTCACTGGCAACTAAGTGCGCCCACCTCTGTTTCTGTCCCCTCAAAGTGGACATGGCTACGTTATTGCTGCATACTTGCCAATATTAATGATATTATTCATTACTGATATGGAAGAAATTGTTTCAATGCACGTAATGTACTCGCAAGAAGAAAAAAATCGCGTTCAGCACATTCGGCAGAAATGAGAATGACACCGTTGTGGGATCCAATATTGCACTGGCACATGTGCCAGTACACGCCCTGCACCATGCTGTTTATGCTGCACATGGCACACCTCCAGCATGGAGGCATCGTAAATCGTAAATGCACTGAAATGTGGTAATTATAACCGATAGATTGTTATAGGTGGGTCCGACTGCATCAAGCAAAATGGAGCAGGATCCTAGAAAGCCTCCTTCGGTAATCACTTCTCGCTCCCAAGTCCTGACCGAGCCCAATGCTGCTTAGCTTCCGGGATTGGACGAGAACCGGCGTATTCAGGCAGGTCAACACTTTGTGCCAGCATAAGAATGCACATTTCCTATGTTAGGAGCAGAACATCCACTGCTGTGCCTAATGACAAGAGTGCTCTTAAATTATATTATGTTCCAATGATCAGTTGAAGCATTGGTGACAAGTATGGGCTCAAATGTCAATGACTATGGTCAGCGACGAGTTTAGAACACCGCGACAAGCATCCTTGAAAGGGTGCTTGTTGCTTGGATACATGTACCGGCAAATCATCTTGTACATTGTCCTCTGCTCCTTCCTTGTGCTTTGTACCCACAGCCCTGCCTTAGCATTCCTCAGACACTTCCTTGTCACGAAACCCCTCACCGACTGCTGGGGGGGGGGGGGAGGACTTTTTGTGCATCAGGTTTGAGCGACAGGTCTATGATTGGTCCATTCAGCCTTTCCCAGCACATTTCAACTGTGTTGGGAAATGACCTTTAATGACTTCATAGAGGTCATTAAAGTTCTGCATGACACTTTCCATTCACTCCTTGTGATGGGCCTTTCTTCCAGTGGGAATTTCAGCTGCCAGTCATTTAAAGGGAAGCTGAAAGGTTTTCCAGAAAAAAGAGCTGTACGTCATGGTGTTCAACCCTCCGAATTCGAATATCGCATCGAAATTGAGCGAAAAAAAGCACAAACAGATTTTATTTCAACGAAAAGTGCGGCAGCAGACTGGGGGCAGCTTGCGCACCTCGTTTCCGCCTGTGATTGGTGAGGCGCCTCGTGACGTCAACAATGATGTTCGTCCGGACCGACCGCGACCGCTACACATGAAGCATGGTGCAAGGTGGTTTGGCGCTGTTGTTTTGCTGAGACGGTAATGGTAAATTTCAAGATCTTGCATTTCTCTGAGGAGTTCGGCGTTGCTCCCTCCATGCACGAGCCGACTGCGAGGAGCCGGCCTCTCCAAGAAGCAAAAGATGCTGGTAGCAAGCAGTGCTTTCGACACAAACGAAAGTGAAGTGTTAGCATCTCCTAGCGTTTGAAATGTTCTTTGGTGAGTATGTTTTTTACAAAGCTGCATTCAGTGATCCAGTGAGTTCGTTTCCGGAGAAACAACTGTACTGTTATGTTCCTGCATGCCTCCTCGTGGAACGTAAGCGGGGATGCAATCGTCGGCATTTGTGCACTGCCCCAAAGCTGTCGGGAATCTACACGGACGCTTTACGTGCAGGAAAAGTTTTCCGGCTCTTGTAGCACATGTAGTGACCTTGATCAGCGTGCCATCCGCACGCTACTCGTACCCAGAGCCGTAAAGGCGGCGAATTCCGTCGGCTACATGAGACAGCTGCTTTCTCTCTGTGCACGAGGGGGAGCGCAGCGTGCTGGTGTGTGCCAGCTTTCAAACACACGCAAACTTTACATTGCACTGCATTATGGTAGCTGCATGTAGACTGTTTCACAACACACATGCGAATAGAAAATTAACGGCGGTTTGCGACAAAACCTGCATCAAGGGTGGGAGATAAACATGCACATTCCGTTCAGCGTGCTACCACGAAGGAGCTAGCAGTAAATCAAAATCCAGGTTTGGATGAGTTCGTGTATTCATAAGGTCTTCCAAGACCATCCGTCCGCCCGCACCCGTCCCGTTTTTGTGTATTCGTTGCCCCGAACTTATCGCTCTGCGTTTAGAAAGCCTGCTAGCAGCAAGTCGTACTCTCACTCATTCATGCATTATTGATAAACTCGGGTAGTAATCGTCGTCACGGAAGTGGTTAGAGCACAGCGCTATTGTTCTTGAGCGCTTGAAGTTCCTTTGATTCACAACAGCCTCCCACTTAGCTGAAAGTTTCTTCTCTTGCGGGAACTAATGGAACATTGGAACATCGTCACGGCCACTGGTGTTCGTGCAACCGTAGGCTGCACAGAACGCCGGCATGATTTGCCTACCAGTTCAATAGATGCTGCACACGTCAACTACCACTCTACATACACACAAACAAAGGAATGCAGGGTCGAGCGAAGCAGATTAGAATGGCACGCACGCAGAAAAAAGCACGGTCAGGCACGGTCGCGGAGACTGCGAAGGAACGAAACAACAGTGCCGACGTCACTACGCCGCGGTTCCGGTCTCTGCTTGCATCGTCAGCGTCAGCAGCAGCGAGCGGAGCTCGACAGGGGGTGGAGCAACAGTGCAATTTTAACCGATGATTATGTCGCTCCTAAGTGAAAAATCCCCTCCAAAATTTTACCTGCATGGTTTATAAGGTTCCCGCATCCGTATATGAGCGTCTTATTGAATTCAACAGACTCTTCAGCTTCCCTTTAATGAAGCTGCAACAGGCACTGTGCACATGCCATACTGCTAACAAAGGAGAAGAGAGTTCACAAGGCGCTGGCCTGCAAACAGTCTTGAGCGCCACTGACACACAGCTTAATACTAGTCGCTAGCCTATTAAATGTACTCACTCTGGACCTTGCATGACTACAAAGCCATACTAGTGTAATCCACGGTAGAGCATGAACATGTCTGCGGTGAGTGCACTTAACTATGTATTGAAAATACAGCTGTCTTCCTTCTAATATAGACAATTTTTCAGATATGACAAGGCTGGCAGCCCTAGAAAGCTTATTCCCAAAGCACACATTCTCACATCCAGACACATCTTTAATATCACTCCGACAAAGACAGCGTGAAGTCATCTGCCCCATGAAATGATACCGCCCTTCCTCAGTTTGAGCTAGGAAAGATGCTGGTGCCTGTTCTGTAACCTGAACTCTTAGCGAATGTGGACGGGATAAGACACCTGAATGGCATCAACAGCACTGCTGTAGAGATCAGGTGTAGGGAACTATGACCACCACAAATACAGTCGCTGAATGGTAATTCAGACATGCTTCGTTATTAGGACAGCTTTGGAGCGTTGTCACTAGTTCCAAGGAGAACTGAAATTTCGGACACCCTACAGTGTGACACTCAATAATTTGAACTACACCAACTACCGCAATTGCACAAATCTAACGGGCACGTTTTTTTCTCTGAACATGTGCGTCCAAAAACTGCCTGCACGTTACAATCGCACATGAACCCAAAACTGTGTTTGCGGCACTGACGACAACCTACTGTCAGAGCCATCAGACACAGCGTCACCGCCATCATGAAACAGTGGGAGAGCATGCTTTCTTGAAAGTTGTTGTGTGTGCTCGACTACGATCACTTTAAAAGTTACTATCACGTTCGCAAGATTTCGCGCAACTCGGCACCGGCTGCATAGGCATTTACGGCGACCAGCGTTTGTGGCCCCGTGCCAAGCTCGCTATTTGTACAGTGCCTGGAACGCACTCGGCCACATATTTCAATAAGTCCAGTGCACAGTCATACAAACCTTGTGAACGTGATAGTAGTATCTTTAAAGTGATCATCGAGAATACCGCCTTGTGTGCTTAGTATCTGTAGCCAATGAAGCACAAGTGGCAATGACAAAGCACTGCTTTCTTTAAGAAAGGCCATTAAAAATTTTGCATGCGAAGATAAATCCTGTATGTCTCATCTTTCTGATTGCGAACCTAAAGACATGCTATATATTTCTTAAGTTAGGTGCATGTTGCATTCGGCTGCACATTAGATTTGGGGAGACATTAGAATCGTGTAAATACAGTAATTCAGCCACCGAGTCAAGCAAAAACAGCAATATTTTTGTTCTGACATGTCACTGGCACATCTCCAAAACGAAAACTAGGAAAGCCTAGGCGATCCAGTAGTCGCCGACTGCACCTGAGCCACAGGACAAGTCAAGCCACCGCCAAGCTAGAAAGGTTGAATCTGCAAAGTCTGTTGTATGACTTCCGTGCATTGAGTATTTGTTCCCACATAGAGACAAGGCTTTGGGCGATTTCTTTGCAATCTTATCACTCAGAGTTATCAAGATTCCAACCTTGATGTGCCAACAAGGGCCGCAATTAAAGAGCTCCTCACCAGGCCACATAGAAAATTTCATTTATTCGCTGGAAGTTGTTACATGCCCTCCAGGGAGCTTTCTACCGCAGGAATTTTTCAAACTGGTTCATTAATAGCCAAGATATAAATATTATAGTGCCGCGAACCCATGATTTCGGGAAGTAAGCGTCACCGCCAACATAGACACATGCTCCACTAGCCCTGCCTAGCCTCCGCAAGTGAACTTCGTTCCCCGTGTCCTCCCATACCGGAGCTCGAGGATCACGTGATCCATACGTCACAGGCCCCGCCTTCTTTATTGTTTTTTCTCGCTTTTTTTGCTGCGCAACACACTTCCATTGACAGTGTCGCGCGCAAGCTGTTTCATTTGTCTCGTATCACGCAGTGTGCCATTTTGCGCACTGTTCACAAGAACACCTGACTAGCGTTGTAAGTCAGTGCTACACAAATACTGAGGTATATACTAGAGCATCACACAGCATGATTGCATGCTGGAACATGGTAGAAAATGACGTAGTTTCGTTGTTTGCGCAAGCGATTGAACGATGTGGGAACAAGCAGATGAAATGGAAGTACATCTCTCTTGCTATGGTATGAAGTAAAACAAGAACATGCAGGCATTTGGTTTGTGTTTCATTATTTTTCTCATCCTTAATTCGTCTATTGAAGCAACAGATTACTCAAATAACAGGTATTGCCTTGAATAATTCTCGAAATAATGTGTCGCTATGAGCGACGTGGCAGCATAGACATGTACGTAGGCACACTTGAGCATAAACGTCACCTCTTTGGCTGGGAACACAGCGCCCGCGTGGAGAAAGCAAACAGAGTTTGCTTTGAAATTTCAGCTCTTTCCGTGGCACGCAGCAGTGTAATGCAAACACGATCATTAGTGTGCATTGTATGCACTGTGCTTGTCAGCTCAAAATGGCCAGACCTGGTGGGGCCTTTAAGTGAGGAAAATGGCAGACAATGCCAGTTGTGAAACAACCCACAATCATTTGGCTACTGGAACGCAATCAACCTTTGTTAAGTTGCCAGGAGAAGAGATTAGGTGTGCGCATTGACCATACTCTCGTATGTCTGTAGCAATAGTATGATAATGGTTGAAAAAATTGAAGGACACTGTAAATTCCAAAGTGTGTTAGGCGAAAGCCTGTGCCTATTCGCCTGTGCCGCGAGCACTGGCTGTTGTCGCTTCCGTTCCGCTACCCTGGCCTTGGTGCCCGATGACATGTTAGCCCGCCACATGCGCATTCGCTCATTCTTCTTCTGGCGTTTGGTATCGGGGGAATCCACATTCTTGGGGCGCTTCTCCGAACCGCTTGCCGTGGAATCATCAACGAGCGGCTTGGGAGCCATCTGACTAACTCGACTGCTGCAATGAGACGTCCTATGAAGGAGAGTTGCTGAGTGCGCCGCTGTTCCATCACATGATTGCTGAGAGAGTGTAAAGGGGAGAGGCCACAGCTGTTGCTATGTGCCACTGTGCCATCACGTGATTGCTGAGAGAGAGTGAGGGGGAGAGGCCACAGCTGGCACCGTTCCAGGGCACGGACGGATGGACGGTCGGACGCCGCGAGTATGAGCCATTAAAGTCTTTCGCCTTAAGAGGAAGCTTTAGCTTGGGCCCAACTCCGACGCGGCCTATTCAAATACACATAAAACGCAAGAACATTATTCTGAGATAACCCCTCGACCGATTTTAATGAAATTTGTTGCATTTGAGAGAGGAAGTTAAAATTCTAGTGAGTGTTGGAAGCGGAATTTCGATTTAGGGCCTGAATTTTGTTAAAAAGATTTTGAAATATTTGGCCGTTTGAAAAAAAATAGAAGCACACAGAAGTTTACAAATTGATAGCTCTGCATCAAGAACAGATATCGCGGTTCTGTAAAAGGCATCCATCAGATCATTCAAAGCGGAAAAATTTGATGTCATTTTACATCTTACGTGAATGAATTTGTTACTTTGGTTACAAGAGTTCTGCAAAAGCTGTATTTCCATATTACCAATTTTTTTTATATTCACGTGTGACATATCAATTTTGTCCGCTTTGTATGCACTATTAGATGCAATTCACATAATTGTGTTATTTTTTTGTTGTTGAGTTAGAGTTGTAAACTTCATAGTTTCGTTTTCTGAAAATTTTTTATTTTTGCTAATTTTTAATAAAAAATTGATGGCCTAACTCAAAAATTCAAAACCAACAGTCACTAGAATTTAAGTGTGTCTTTTAAATGCAACAAACCTCGTCAAATTTGGCGCAGCAGTTGCTGAGAAAAACGAATTCTCCTTTTGCATGTATTTATAGATAGGAGCACCCGAGCTAAAGCTTCCTCTTAATACAAACTGAGCAGGTCACATGCAAACATAGGGTGTAATCCACATGCCAACAAGCTTTTTTTATTTCCTTGCCCCCTGTGGAGTAAAGACACTTATTTTCTGTGAAATTGATATTTCAGACTCCAGATTATACAGACTTCTTGTCTGTTCTTGATGAATCCGAATTATCAGTCCGCAACTGTATCTGACTAAATTCTCAAAAAGACAAAGAAAACTGAGCATTTTGCAAAACAGCGAAGCAATAGCTGCATGATAACAGCAACAGCTAGTTCAAAAACAGTGATAGCTCTAATGCGCAGTAGAGAACTGTCACTCATGTCGCTTTTTTTCCCCCTCAATTCCTTTTTTCTCTATTCCCCCCTTCAAATATAGAAATGGTGTCCTATACCAGTTATTCTGTCCTGCAGAGGTTTTTGACCTGCTAAGGTTTTCTGTACTCTCTTCCACAGTCATGGCGACTATGGTTGTTTATCTTTAATATCAGGATATGCGAGTCTACATTGCTTTGTATCAAACAACAAGCGCATCACTGTAAACCCCACATAGTGTTTACATAACGCATAGACTTGTGCAAGGGCTGCACTTCCTTTATACAATTTTGATGAAGAGCAAACCTTGCACGGGACTGATCCTCTCAGTCTGATTTTTTTCTGGCTACAAGTATGAAAGACACCATAGTCGTCCATGCCCACCCAACGGCACAAAAGCAAATGTTATCCTTTTCATAATAGCATTGTTATTTTTTTCATAATAGCTACCAAATAAAATATGGCGCAAGCGCAGTGGTCAACTTGTGCACACCACGACCGAATGTATTACTACATCAGAGGGCAACGCGCAGCTCTCGCGATGTAGCAGCGGCAGTGGAAGTACGCAGCACGCGAAAATTTGCCGATGCACATGCATAGCATCGAGGCACCGAATGTATGGTGTATGGAATGAATCGCGCCGCCCGTACATCGCGCCGCGCGATGTACACGCGTATTTGAGCCTACAATCAGCCTCAAAGATCAATTGTGTATTTCTGAATGTTTCACTTACTAATGTGACCTTATTGCAGCATGTTCCTCTATTTCTAAGCGGCGGTTTAGGATCAATGAAATACAGTTGCCGACTGATTTTCCGGACTCCAAAAATTCGGACATGCTCGATTATTCGGTCTGGTTCGCGGCACTGCCATTCTCCCCATAGACCATAATGTATAACAACTGCCGAAAGTTCGGACACCTTGCAACCTCTTGTCTGATTTTTCGGACACTCCTTGAGCCAACTCGATCGAGAGCACCATGCACCAACTCTGACCGGTGCATGGTTCGACTTGCTGAACGCCATTTTTGTTTTGAACGGAGCCTCCTTGCTGCCCCACGAAGTGGCGTTACTGCAAATCCCCGCTCATCATCATCGTTTCTGCCTGGTTCGATAGAGTGGCTCTACAACAGTTCCGGTTTCAGCTTAGTAAGCCATGTCAAGACAATCCAGCAGTTGCTGATTTGTTTCTTCACGCGTTCGCGCACGACACTGCGAGTACGCCAAGTTTTTCGTTTGTGCGACTGGTGTCGGCATAGTGGTGTATGCTTTGTGTGCTGTGTCGAGTTTCCGGTGATCCAACGCGGCATACGGAAACATCGTGTCAAGTGTCTAATGGCACCGACAGTGGCCGCCCAGACTGCGCTGGGGAATGCCAGCTAGCGGGTGCCAGGAGGCCTAAGATTTGTCGCCTTCCGATGTGCTCCCTGCTGACGCGGAAAATGTTCTGCCGAGACCTGCGCAGTGGTTGCATTGCGATTCCGGACACCATCTCATTTGACAGTTTCACAGGTGCTGATACTGCTGTACTGACATACGCAGAACTCGACGACGGCGAGATAATTGGTCCGGTTTCTGGTGCACCGCCGGACGAATGACGCACCATGTGCTGCGCTGCCGTCGCATGCGGAGCGTGTACAAGCAGTGACTGCGCTTTCGGCCGCCTGTAGTGATCGTACGACCCTCTCTAAACGGAACAGCGTGCAACGGCGCATTCACAATTTCTTCAAGCCTACTGCCGACCCCGAATAAGTTCGTGGAAATAAAGGATTTTTTTTTCTTAATCTGCTTTTTCAGACACTTGTTTATTCGGACATTTCTGCAGTCCCCGTGAGGTCCGAATAAACGGCCGGCGACTCTATGCGCGACTATCGTAACAGCGTGGGTACCGTGCTGCTACGATAGGAGCTGTGCTGTTATTCTTTGACAAGCGTTCAAACTGTTAGCTGCAGATTACATTGCGTGACTACTTGATTCAGTGGATGAGGTTTGCACTGATGAATAAAATAGTTTTGGTTAGTACTAACACCATACCTTACAGTGTGAATTAAGCTTGCCCAGCGAAGCGACCATTTACGAACTACACGAAAGGTGTAGTGATAGCAGTGTAGCAGTCATAAGTGCTGGGTTACAGATATCTTTGTTCTATATAGCGCAGGGTCCGATCATACATCATCAACATTTATAGATCTATAAACGTTGTGCAGCGTGACTATGCGAGGTCGTATTGCGGTGCCAGCCCATTTTCTCTTTCTTTTTCGAGAAAGAGGATGATAACAGATTTTTTTTTTCGGTTGCATTCATTCTGTTCTCTATGACGCACTCACACGTATTACGGAAATTTGGCCTCAAAAACAGCCATCGCGTTCTTTTTATGCAATCCTTCTCATACATTATGGCTTTACAGGGCAAAAAGGCAATACCGAAGCATGTAGCTTATATGTATATGTATCATGCTGGTTCACAAACCACAATGATTGCTGTTTTGAGCAGCGCCATCGGCCTCATGCGGGAGACTAGTATAGACATATAGTGATTTCAAGCCTACTAGACTTGAAATGGGCGAGAACAATGCTGGTGTATCACAAATACTTGATAGCGCCTGCTGCTTAGGTGTTTCGTGGTAGCCTTAGGTTGGCCGTAGACGAGCATGCGCTCTTATGTTTTATGTTTTAGTCCCTAGGCTAAGCGATCAGATAGTGAGCAGATTTACCATTTCATGCTGGTAATACAGAGGTACTGGTTCTCTTAGTTGAATTAAAACTGATATACGCAAAATAGTTCAAATAGTTTGTGCCCCTAAGAGATATTTCCGCGTACTGTAGTTACTGATGCACCAGAAGGCTTCCCTGACGACCTTATATGAAAAGACATTGCGTAAGGTTCACAAAGTACGATCTAAAGCATCTCGAAATCGTTCTGCAGGGCGCGACAGCAATGCTTTCAAGCAACGCCGCGTCGAATCGCCCAAGCCAGTGAGGAGGAAAGGCTCGCCGCGCGCCCTTTCCTCCTCACCCGATGAAAAGGTCTATACAGTAATGCTCAAGAGCCAGGCTGTGGAGTCTGTGGAAGGCAATTTTTACACCTTCACAAAGCAGCCAGCTTGCACAATTTTTCCAAATTTCCATTCCATGACATTGTGCAAAAGAATGTTGTCTGTGGTTCTCACAAAGACCGCCCAGCTGCTATCATTTTCCCATTCTGCTCTGAAGCCACAACGTATGCATGGCTGGAAAGAATAATAACTTCACGATTCTCTTTTCCCAGTGCCAGTTGGTGCATGCATCATGTGACACAGCAATAATTTGCTGAGAAAAGCCAGTGTTTCCCTTCATCCTTCCCATTAGCAGGTAACACTGAAATGCTGACAATGCCCTGTCTTCGGTATTGGCCCAGTTTAAAAAAGCGGAATGAAAATTTTTGCGTGCCAGAACCACGAGCCGGTTATGAGGCAAACCATAGTGGTGGACTCCAGATCAATTTTGACCGCCTCATATTCTTTATTGTGCACCAGAATTTATACACACGAGCGTTCTTACATTTCATTTCCACTGAAATGCTGCCACTGCAGCTGGGATCAAACCTGAGGCGTTGGGCTCAGCAGCACAATGGCAGTGCGGGTGTTGGTCGAGTTTACCCAGTGACTACCTTTAGGAGCAGCCGACGTCAAACAGGACAGGTCGTGAAGTTTTTTGGCTAGAGTACAACAAATGAGTCATGTCACCACTGCCATACACATGACTGCATGTTGTGCATGGTCATGTTGCACCAGCTGGTAAGACTGCAAAACCCCAAATAATGTATATAGATAGCCAGCTAACTGCACAATGCTTCACCTAACATCAATTCCCCCACTGCATGGGATCTGAACATTTTTTCTATACTATAAGGTTCATCAGTCTCCAGAATTTATCACCACCACACCATTTATCGCAGCTCATGCAAAAATGGGGAAAAAAGAAAAAAACACCAATAAGCTCCTACCTCAAACTCATCAAATGTGGCTCTGTGATGGTAGTATGCGTGAGAGAATATCCGGTACACTCTCCGACACACAGAACCTAGCTTTGCTACCGAGGAATCCTTGATGCTAACTCTGTAAAGAACAAAATATCAATCTGTTATGAGATCTGAAATGTGACAGGCTGGCAGCAAATTTTTCTCTCTACACTGAAACATGAGCATGCACAGCAATTTTTAAACACACGGCTAATGAAACGAATAAATGGAAAATGAGGTACCCACCCAATCGTAGCAATTGCTATGATTAATCCTCTCCATCTTGCGGGTTTCCACAGAACTATTAAGTCAAACTCTTGCCTTTGCTTTGAGTTGTTGATCAGTTAGAGTTCACCCTACCATCTGCTAGCCGCCTGGTTAGCTCATATGGTATAGCAGCTGCCCCAGAAAGGCAATGGTCCCAGGTTCGAGTCCTGGACCAGGATGAATTTTTCTTGAACTGCAACGCCTTTCTTTTGAGAAACCCTTATGGGTTTCTTTTGTAGCGATTGCTACGGTTTAATGGGTGTCACATTTTCTCTTTATTAATTACTTCTTTTCACCTTGTGGGTTTCCGCAAAACTATTACGTTAAACACAGGGCTGTATCACATGATTTAAAAGGGCCCTGAAACAACCTTTTTTGAAACCTGAGCAACACTCTGGACGAGTGTGATGTCTTTCCAAGAATATAACTACTATGCCAGAACAAATTTTTGTAAAACAACCTAATAATGGTAAGACCATTCCCGCTGAATTAGTTCCTCTTAGCTGGGGCAGTACCATCGTTCAGCAGAGTAAGCGGATGCTCACTCATACTCATTAAATATTTTTGCAGGTTATGCAATCACTCACACTCCTGTGAACTCGCATTCACTGGAACTCGCTCATGTTTCTACTCATGCTGCCTCATACTCACCAACAGTCTCACACATTCGCAGTAGCTTCTAGTCACATTTTCCAGCACCCACCTTATTTTAATGTGCCTTTTAATGTGGAATAAACGTGGTTTCATTCATTTATTCTCACACTCATACTCGTGCTCCAGTTACACTCACTCACGTTCATACTCGCACCCACTCTAAATCACTGTCCTTGAATTTCCTTTGTACTCGCGTTAACTGGCGCTCACCCCTGTTCACTCACAGCCTCTGTCACTCACTAATGTTCTATCTCATGCCTAATAAATGAGTGGGGAGTGAGCGGTGTCCAAATCGCACTGCCAGCATCAGCTCCCGAAAAGTAATGGGCAGCGAATCTCAAAGGCCTCGATATTGTGTACGGTAAATGCCAGAAGCCATCATGGGAGCCGGAAACACGTCATGATGGCCATGTTTTGGACACTACCTATATGGACACTACCTTTGGACAGCTACTCTGCCAAAGGATGGTAAATCATGATGGCAATGATACCTTTTTGCATTGTGACCATCCTACGCAGGGTTGCTGTCCAACAGAAGTGAGGACGACAATCCCAATAAAGTTTTGCTCAATACAAGGCTTATTGGCAGCCAAGTTGTGAAATTGAAAAACTGATGACAGTGTTGAAAACAGTGACTGAAAATGTTGATGAAATGAAGTTTTGCAGCCACAAGTCAATGCACACAGTGTACAGTTTAACTCACTCCGACATGCCAAAGGCTTGATAAAAGTCCGAAACCTAGCATGATTGCTCACTAGTACTACTGCCAAAACATCTGCAATATCCACAAATGCGAGTCATCAAGAAGAGGACAACAATTTTGGAAAATGTGCAATACACAATGTGCATAAAATGTGCGTGATGCAGTTGTTCACACAAAATAGAGAGAGATTTGGGCACTGAATATCTACAAGGCACTAGAGGCAACATTTGTTGCTGCTGCACCAACACAGCAAAACATTAAAATCTGCTTTTTCTGAGGGCTAAAACCACGATCTGATTATGAGGCATGCCGGACTCCACATTAATTTTTATCACCTGGGGTTCTTTAACATGCACCTAAATCTAAGTACATGAGTATTCTTGCATATAGCCCTCTTTGAAAAGCTGGGATCAAAACTGCTACCTCAAGCTCAGCAATAAAACGCCATAGGCACAAGAACTCCAGTCAGATGGACAAATTTAGTTTCATTTTAAGCGAGTACACTTCACCGTTAGTGTCATTTGCAACATGTCACATGAAAAGGTTTAGTGGCACTAGCTGAAGTGCACTAGCCAGCGAGTGCATTCAATGAACTCACTTCAAAGCGCGGAAGTGTGTAGCCTCAATAGAAGTGCTACAAGAATAAATAATTGCTCAATGTACAGCCATGCTTCTCCTAAGACCACTTCTTCATGATCTTAAATTTTATGAGCCCGTGACATCAGTGAAGACAAAACAAGCTTGAAACATTCATTTCTGGTACCAGTCAAATCGTCTTATGTTCCTTGCTTGAGTTGGCTCAAAAGAAATAAATGTGTTAATAAGATTATAGTATTTCTACTTTTGATAGTTCTTGTAAATAAGTCTTTTTTTTTTCATAATAAAGCAGTGATCGTTTGTAGTACAAACTCAAAATGCTGAGAATCATATCAAACCCTATGGCTTCATAGATCGTCAATGCCATCAATCTGGAATGACATTTTGTTTTGCCGTCCTGCACAACGCCACCAAAGTAACACTCAGCGAGGCAAAGAACACTTGCTCAAAGTGCAAACATTTGCCCATCTGACTTGGGTATGAGCTACTGTAGGGGTACCAACAGAGCAACCAAGTTAACAATGTTTCTTCACTGGATGATACATAGCTGCTTCTGTAGTTTTGTTATATAATATGTCTGGTTTCATTTTATGGAGGTAGATTACTGTTTTCGTTTTAGTACTTCATATATTTTTGGCCATACTTTTTCATGTTGTCACCAGCTATACATTTAATGAAGTTCTGTTATAGAAAACCATATTTACTGAAAATTTTCCTTCTTATACATGGACCTTTAGTATCACGTGATCTGCAATGGCGATAAGTAATTAAAGTGTAAGCAGTGGCACAGAGCAAATAAGTAGTGGCATAGAGCTAATTATACACAGTCCAATTAAGCACCTGCCTAGCTAAAGCACAGCCCGTTCTGAAGTTTCTTACCGGCTCGGAAAGTACTTGTTGCTGTTGAGGAGGCATGCAGCTCCGTCAAGGGTGTGCCGCGTGTAGTCAATGGCTGGACACTCCTTGGGCGTCTTGTGGGCAGCGCAAAGGAATATCCACTGTTCCGTGGCAGTCATTTGGGTGCAGCTGTCTGCATTGCACTCAGCCTGCAACCAACCAGCAGTGAACTACAGCAAAGAACATGGCCAACAGTGGCGCATATTTAGACAGAACACACACAGACTTTCCTGCTGCTTACAAGCAAGGCTCCCAAAATATGGAAGACAAGAATTATGCAGATCCCAAGCAATGTGGGAATCGATGTAAGCTAAGCTTTCTGTGCCGTTTGCTTTTACTGATGATAATTAGCGGCGATGTTGACGGCAAATGTTTCATTTTTTTCAATGTTTTGCCCAACACAAGAGTGGTGAGTTGATGTTAAACGTTACCTTGCGTGCACCACTGCTGTTTGTGTAGTACACAAAACACAAAGGGAGAGGGGTTTGCTTGAGGCGTTGTTATGCACCATATTTCATAACCTCTGAGAGTATTGAGCATTGTCATTGCCTCACATGGCACATCGCATCATGGCAGACACATTGAAGTTGAATTGGATTATGGGGCTGTACGAGCCAAAACCACAATCAGATCATGAGGCAGGCCGTAGCGGCTCACTCCGGATTAATTTTGGAACTGTGGTGTTCATTTACGTGTCCCTAAATTGAAGTGCGCGAGCATTTCTTAAATTTCGCCCCGATCGAAATACGGCTGCCTCGGTCAAATCCGTGACCTTGAGCAATGCCATAGCCGCAAAGCTATTGCGGCGGGTACAAAAGTGTTGATTTGACGTGCGACCGCTTCCGTTGTGTCGCCTAGACGCTGCAGTGCACTTTAATTATTCCGGATCTGCTTCTGCACGCCCTGCGTAAGTTGTCCACTGGACATATTTGCATGGTGTTATTTTTCATAAATAGCAGTAACGTACAGCACCGTACCTTGAACTTTAGTTTATCCAGCGTTTCCTTGCCTTCTCATGTCACTCCCCCCCCCCCCCCTTTGTATTTGTATAGGAACTGCGAGCGAAGAGTGGCAATGGCAAGACTGTATTCGTTTCGCGGCTGCGTTGGTTTTACCCATTCTCTGCCTCCTCTCCCCCTCCTTTCTTCCGTTCTATCTAGCTTCTCTCTGGACTTGAACATGGGTGTCACGGATAATTACAGCTGTCAAGAGGCTAACATGGTGACGACCCAGTAGTTCCAGAGGGCATTGTGCACAGTGCGTGTGGTGCGGCACAAACGAGTTCCTCGCGTCTCTTTTCTTCTCTGCCATGCTCCTTCCATGTATATAGACGTAATGAACACCCCCCCACCCCCCACCCCCTACGTGATGTGCCAGACAGCAGCAGCCACAGCAGCAGCAGTGGGAAAGCCAAAGGAAAAGGCAAGGAAAGACTCACTTTTTTTAAAAGACTCACGAGAGAGCACATCAGGCAGCTAGCCTTGGTAAGACAACCTCCTTAGTGCCGCGCTCCCTCCATTCGGGGCACAGCTACACATTGACTATTGGGATACTAAATAGGCCCTACACAGTTGCTGGACCTTTCAAGGCATTATTTGGTTAGTGGTAGCTTTTACTGATGCTATCGTCACAATATGCCTTTGTCATGGTCGGCGCTCGTCACCAGCTCTGCTATCCCCCAAACTATCCGCCTGTTCAGCAGCTAGAACTTACTACACTCCTTTATGCCCTGAAACTTCCAAAATTGCGTATTGAAACTGCCCCCTCAACTTTGCAGGGCGGAAGTAACTTGGCACCTATAATACAATAATTACTGTGCCCCAAAATAACATGAATGCAAGTATACGGTGTAGTAATTGGCTGGTGCCATGAAATTAATTGTACAGTGAGCCGCATTGCTGTCCTAACAACATTAAAGGAAAATGTTCTGTTATCGCTAGAATTTCGCAGTGAGATGACACTTTTTGGTCCACACTGGTTTAGAATGTTTGCAACACTTGCCCTTCTTTCTAAAAAAAAAATCTGCCCTTTATATGCACTTTGCTACTATATAAGTAAGCTTTTACAGAAATGTAGACTCGTTTTTCCATTATTCTGCCACTCAATGTACCGACGAACCAGGCAAACAACAGTGCAAAGTATTTCATTGAAAAAACACGAACCAAGATGGCTAGTTGGAAAATTTTAGCAGCAAGCCAGGAGTAAGTGCAAATAAGTGCAAATTGTCTTAACATTTTTAGAGTAAAACGCAAGTCACCATACTGATACCTATGCTGCTTTCATGCCATGTTAAAAACTGCTAGCCTTGTCAAATTAACAAAAGAAAACTAATTTGCGTAAAGCATCTATAGTACTGCATTTATTAGATTCCAAGACAATACTTTTTTTTATAAAGTGGGATACAAAAATCATGGATCAGTTCAGATCGAGGATTTGGCCCGTGCGGCTGTCTGGTCGCTTCAAGGGCGCGTTGCTGGGGCAGATGGCAAGACGGATTGCAAGTGCATGGGAGGACATCCCAGCTGCCGTTGTTGTTCACGCATTTAGGAGGTGTATTTCCAACGATGACGTTTTGGGATTTTTATGGCACAGCAGCCGTGCAGGCTATAATGAACCAAGCACATGTTCTTTGAATTAGCTTATTTGTTCAAATGTGGTAAGGTGGTGTAGACGGCCAAGTAAAAATATAAGAACATGAAATGTGCTACAGTTCTTGTAGGGTTCCTGCGGTTGTTAAATCGTTAAAAGGATCTTCATATGGCACAGGTGGTTCATCACTCAATAAGAGAATGGGATGGAAAGGGATTCTCTTTTCGTAAAAATTTTTAAAATATCTTTTGTCTCCATTTTGCTAGGCTGGGACATGTTATTAAAACATGTAGCATGTGTAAAAATTCGCTGCAGTGTTAGCATGTTGGTTGTGGTTTGTTATTTATTAGGCAACTATGGGTCAGCCTTGTGTGACTAATTCTTAGCGAGATAAGATTACGTCGTAATATCTTTGTGGTTACAACTGTGCCATTCTTGTAAAACAGGTTGTATGCAAAGAAGCTTGTTATGTTCTTGCTGATCCCGCAGTTTCTGCCGTTGTTTTGCAACTACTATCTTTAATTGTGGCTTTATAATCTTGCCGAGCTAGGCCAACATCATGTAGCTCCAAATCGTTGGTACCGGGCATAAAATCTACTCTCATTATCCAGCAGAAAGCGAATCCAGCAGAAAGCGACGTTTAAAGCTCTCTTATGACATTTGGTGTATTGATTTTATATTTTCTTCAGTAAATTATTTCTAGATGGTACCCTAGATGCGAGAGCTTGAAGAGAGCTCAAGGAGTCACTAAATATGACAGATTGGTCATTTTCTCTTTTCTGGATGTCTTCCAAGAGCTAACGATATGGCATAGAGTTCTGCAGTAAACACAGTAGCCCGACTTGGAAGTCTCATTTGTTTTTCATATTGGTTTGACGTGTCTGCAGTGCCTACATTATCATTGCTTTTTGATCCATCTGTAAAATATTTCATGCATAAATTATATTCAGATTCTATTTCAACATATTCACTTAGTAAGGCCTCTCTTGGTGCAGACTGTTTTCTGTTAACCTGAAGTCGCATTGTGCATGCTTCATCTATCGAGGAGCAAAAGAAGGTTCATCATGCAAGAATTGTTTTTTTAGCTCGTAACATAGGTCTGCATTTAGTTTTCAGTACCTTATAAAAAAGGAAGGAATGACTGCTGGTTTATTGCTAAAATGTGTTTCAAAGCGCGGTGTTGTAAATAATAGTCTACAAGAATGCGTTGAACAGGACAGTACCCTCATTATGTACATGTTTCCAAGAAGTAGTCTTCTGTGTTCCAAAAACAATGGTTAGTTTCTGCATACAAGCTTTGTATGGGAGACGTACGCAACGTGCCGGAACATAGACGTAGTCCAAGATGATGCACCGGGTCAGGAACCTCTAATGCCGACTTTCGAGCTGAGCCATACACAAAACATCCACAGTCCAATTGTGACCGGGCAACTGCGTCGTATATGCGAAGCAGACATATTCTATCTGAACCCCATGACCGGTGGGATAGGAGCTTTATTAGATTGATGGATCTGAGAGATTTCCGTTCTGCATACGTGATGTGCGCTTTGAAGGTGAGCTTCTTGTCAAAGATTACGCCAAGAAATGTGTGCTCATTCTTTACTGTGATTTGCTGTCCTTCAATATGCTATGTTGGGTCTGGTGTGAGCCTTCGGTATTGACTGGAAGGTACGCATATTGTTTTTTTATCCGCAAAATTTAAAACCATTTTCATTTACCCATCGCACTATAGAGTTTACGCCCAACTGGAGTTGGCACTCACAAGTGCAACGAAGTTGAATGTCATCGACATATAAAGAATACATTAAAGAAGATGGAATAACTGTATGATCGAGTTGAGCTTCACTAAAAATAGTGCAACACTAAATACTCCACCTTGCGGCACTCCATTCTTCTGTATAAAACACTAAAAGCAAGTCGCTCCAAACATCACCTGAAAAATTCGGTCCTCCAGATAGCTCTTGATTATACCAAGCATGTGCCCTTTTATTCCGTATCTGTGCAAGTCCATTAACACGCCATGTCTCCAAGTCGTATCATATGCTTTTGATAACTCAAAGAAAACGAAGACGCAATGTTGTCTTTAAATGAAAGTTTCACGGATTCTCGTTTCTAACCTGACTAATTGGTCGATTGGACTGCGATTGGCTCTAAAGCCACACTGATACTGATCACAGCACAGGAAACAACACATTGTGGGATAAGAGCGACAAAGAATCCAATGATATGTTGCCTGGATGGATAACCAGTCACTTGCCTGGATGACAAGTGACTGGTTGCATGCAGCAAGTTGCAGCAGATTTGGTGGCAGTCTAGCATGTTCAATATAAACACTGCATGAGACTTAAAAAGGTAGGTACTTTTTTTTGTTGGTTTATATTGTAGGATACCATTTTTTTTTCTTTCCGGCTTTTTTTTTATTTTCACGTGTCGGCTTAGATTCGAATAAATGCAGTACGTTGCAGGTTTAAGGTGAAGAACCAGGTAAGGCATGCAGAAAGACTTTTGACGAAAGTGTTAGTGGTAATATGCGTGCAATTAGATAAGCCATTTAAAAACAACTACAAACCTCACATACCTGCAGCTTGACTGCAAGACCATTTAACTCCATGCAGAACTGCCTGTAACGACAACATCATAACAGGTTTACACAGACCGGCAGTGGTCGTTTCTGAACGCCAGGTACACGCCACAAAAAATTCTATTACCGTCTGCTTCTGACGAGTGAGCCGCAATCCACATAATCCACTCAACACAACCAGGCACATTTAAACTAATGAATGGAGTACATAGCTCGGTACAAGACTGGTATTACCAGCATCCATAGAAGTACATAACAGAATCTCTTTCTCTCGGGGACTATTTCTAACCAACTAGAAGACAGCAAATTCAATGCCTACGCGGCCCACCCCGTACGTTTAGGGAGCGAACATACCTTAGATGCTCGTACTTCCACACTCCTTCGTCCTGGCCATCGGGCGGCGTCAAGATTTCATCGACATTCGCAGGGTCCTTCCGGATCGCTTGCTGAATGAACTGTTCACCGGAAGAACATGTCACCGCAGCGTAGGTTAGTACCAGTAGTCGATCGCGACTCCGTCAAACGCGACCAACTTTGAACGCATGCACGAACATACCTGTTGAACAGCCAGTGTACTGTCCATTTCGTCGAACGGCTCATCCGGCCAGCTTGAGAAACTCTGGGCAAAGAAACGAACACACAAAAATAAGTCTAGGTCACATGAAACGCAATCGAAGTAAAAGTTCACGCGGCATTTCGAAACAGCAGTTAATCAGAGAAGCTGGTAGAAATGGGAACACTGCAGTGCGCTTTATGATCGGTGAGACAGCAATAGCGAAACTGCCGATGAGCAGAAGGATTCGGCAAGCTAGTTTGTTTAGAACGTTACCCAAAGAGGATAATAAAAGGAAGAAATTAATCAGCTAGGCCTTCGATCAGCTCGCCTGACCTGAACACGGGGCAACAGCAAAGCAACAAATCGTCACGAATGGACTAAACATTGCACATGCTCATAATGTACTGAAGTGAAGTTACAAAGATAAAACTGTCACCTCGGCTTTTGTTCCCGGTCGATTCCGCCGAAGAACACCCGCACTGTCAGCCATCTTCATGTTGCCGAGTTTCAACCAGCGTTTGTGGCGTTTGTGCGTGCGTGCGCTTGTTTCGCTGCTTGCGCTCGTTGCGCCACCTGGATAGCATCTATGGATGCGTGGACCCGTGTATATGGATATAGCGCATCTCTGCTCTGTGGGTTTTGTGCACTAAAACAGTAGTTTCTATCGCATTCATCGAAAATTAATCAAGCTTTAATATTTCAGAAATATTATCAAAGCTAGAAACGTCATATTCACCTTCAATTGTAAAAAAAAAAAGAATTAATTGTGAAGCAATGTAGTTTTAGTACGACACTCGCTTACACCTAAACTATGCTTCGCCATGCCCTTTTCAATACTGTATTCTTTGCACGCTAGCGCCGCCAAGCGGGATGCTGAGAAAGCTATATACGCACCATCTGTTGCTCTAGCAGCCGACAAGATATCCGAGCGAGCGGTAATACCGGTAGAAGATGCCTTGCATGCACCACTGAAGCCCCGACTGCACGACGAAACGAGTCGTGTCACACCTTCGTGTAGGCTGCTAGAGTCGCGAAGCGCAGCACTCTCTCCTCGTAACGAGTCCCGGCGCTGTGTTTGCAGTACGACAAGCGCCGCATATGGATCGCGCTGCGGCAAGCCTGGCTTGAAATTCATCCACTGCATTGGTGTGCGCCCGCCGTCGTAGCGACGCAGTCCACTAGTCATGGCAAGCACGGAGAGTACCTACATCCTCGACAGGCGAGAATCAGTGAAGGTGAGAGAGAAAGAAATACCAAAAAGTGGGTCGGGCGGATTCGTCGCCGCGCGGCCGGGACGTGACAGCCGCGGTCAGCTGTGCGCGCACTGCAACAAGTGCAGTTTAGCCTTTGCTCTTTGCCAAGCACTCCCGCACTCTCGTGAGAAAATCTCTCGAACCTCGCTTTAAAAGAAAAAAAAAAGGGAACTGGAGGCGATGCTATCGTAACCTCGTGCACGATTTTGCGCGTGATGCGCAGAGCTCTTATGCGACACTGTGCGTAATACGTCGCTTTGCCACAGATGTATTGATCGACACGTCCAGTGGGCAAATAAGAGTATCCGGGCGACCTTCGACATCTTGGCATCACGCATATGTCGCTTTCTAAGGCACTATACGTCATTCACGGCCTTTTTAACAGGTGCGATTAAGGCACGCCCATAAAGGCCAGTGCGGGGAAAAATTAACGTACTACTACAGCGCGCGCCGCGTACTTGACGACGATACAGGCCGGCAGCCGCTCGCCTCTTGCAATTAGTCGAAGGAAATGAGGTGCTATAAATGATATCGCGTTTGCTTTCGGCGGCGCAAACCCTTATCTCAACCTTCGACGATCCTAACGTGCCGAAACGCGCAAATCCGCCATATAATAGCGCGCTTCGCGAGAACTGTCGATAAGACGACCATTAAAGCTGTGCGCTATAGAGGCTACGCCGCCCCGGCTTGTTGCGGCGCTGGTTTCGATCTACCGACCACGCTCGCCCGAGCGCGCGCGCGCTTTGGCGCCCTGCCAAGTATGCAGCGATCGGCGAATCAAAAGTTCCCGCAGTTGATACGGATCGCAACAACTCGAAACATTTCTCCAGTGCCGACGCCCGCAGGGCCGACGTTAACTCGGAACTCCTGCTACGCACGCAGCAATGGGGCAGCCCACGAATATGCAGTCCAGCTTTAGCGTGCGCGCGGGCAAAGACAGCCGTTAAATGCAGGCTTTAACATATGCAAAAGTTCTATGCTGGGCGGGTAGTATTTGATACGTTTGGCAATAATTTAGCAGGGTTTCGCGTGTGCGGGACAAGCGATGTTAGAGGTGTGCGAGTATTAAAAATTTGGAATGATCTCGACTAATAGTAATCCATTCGATAAATCACTATTTGAAACTGTCAAATGTTCGTTTCTCTTCAAATGTAAAATAAAGTGTGAGAGCACTTATAGGGGACTCGGGCGATGAGTGTGCACGTTGCAGCTGTTACCAATGGTTCCAGGAGAAACTAGGTCGCGGCGCATGCAGAGGCATCAGTACCTGAGCCCGTGCCCTGAGCGAACGCATTAGGCAGCTAGATGCCTTCTTCCGATTAATTTCGCTATTCAATTAAAAAATAATTCCTGGCTTTACGGCGGCCTGCGACTCTGTTGTCACGATGAAGGCAGAACAATTCGTATACTTTTCCAATCTCGCCATATGTTTGCATTCCTTCAAAGCAATGTGCGGTGCCGTACACGTATATTACTCTAATCTCATTCAACGAACGCGACATTCGACACGCATGTGGTAAGGTCCCGTTTCCTTGCTTCATTAATTATTGTAATGGCACAGTGTACCAGACAACTCAAAAGCAATTTTTCGTTCACAAGCGCCTCGCTTGATCGGACGGCCAGTTGTGAACGACATTATGCATATGCACGTATCATTCTTGTAAAAATAATTTCTTTAGCATAATTTAAAAAAAAAACGTATAAATCATCATGTAACCCTCATTTTAAAATTTTCTTTTTCTCTTTTTCTTGCTATGCGATTTGGTTCGGAAATCTCACTATTCTAATTTCGAAAGCCCTCCATAAAATGTTACAATTACGGCAAATTTTGCGTCGTATATGAGTTGCTGCATTTACTATTGCTTCTTATTACTTTACTTTTGGGAAATCTGAGTTAATTTTAGAACCGTGGCGACTCTAAAAGCCAGTAAAAAAGCTTTGTAGATTTATTGTTTTTCTTTCTCAAAGAACGGCTTTTGTCGCAGCTGCTGCAACAATAGCGAGGTCTGGAAAAGCGACAAACGATGCAGATTTCTCACACGCGGTTTCGGTCCGTCGACGTCAAAGATTTAAACACGTCCGCGCGTCGGACACGTGCACGGACCCTCCAAACGTGGCAGCTGTGCCTCAATGACGTCCGCAGTGTTCGTGTATTTAAGAACTAAAATTTAGGCTATATATGTTGGTATAGACTCATCGTGGTGTCGTAGTCCTGAGGCAAGAACGCAAGCGAAAGGATTGGACAATGGCGCTACCTCACGTAAACTCTACTTGAAAAGGACTTTACTTAAAAAGCCACGCAAATAAATAGAGCCAGACCTCGTTACATAACTGAACTGGGTATAACAAAATAACTGATATAGCGAAGTGAACGAACTTCCCCTTGAAATCCCCACGCATATATTTGCCTCCGCCAATTTTGCCTCCGCCTTTAGCTTCGCTACAACGAGGTTTTAGTGTAATTCCAAGAAACCCTCACCCTAGCAACGAACAAACAGGTGCAGACAGCTACGCTATATTGACGCGCCTTCCAGAAGGTCTGCGTGTCCTTAGAGGACTTTAACAACTGAAGATTAGCCGATGTAGTCATCAGAGTTCGTGAAGATGTGGCACGTTACCGTAACTATACTCGCGTAAACTTACCATCTATGCCCGAGCAGGATGCCTGCGTAATTGTTAAACAGTGACAAGCAGCCATAGATTGTCATTGTATTCAGCTCTTCTTGTCAAGCACCGTGTGCTTGACGTGTGTTTCGGTGAGTTTCACGAAGACCGTTCACAGTCCGGAAGGTCTTGACAATAATAGATGCCCGGTTCATCGGCGTACACGTGTCCCATGTGTAATGATGGCGTTCTAGAACTGTGCTCGTCGACCAGTCCAGTGCTGTAAATTCCAAGTCCGCCTTTCTCTTTACTTTCCTGCTGCATGTTCCACGCCCGCTCTCGAACAAGGAATGTCGCTGACGAGCGGTATAGTCGAACTGGCATAATCACTCCAAGCCTCCGTCTTCCTGTGAACCACTGTCTTGTTTACACTTTTGGCGCGTAATTTTGTAACGCTAGTATTCTAGGACGGGAACAAACGGCGCTTGGACGGGACGAAGTGAGGCTGACAGGCAAGTCGCTGACAATTAAGACGACAGACGAGGCGTCCTCACTTCGTCCCGTCCAAGCGCTGTTTGTTCCCGTCCTAATGACATACCAACCAGACCAGATCAACACACTCCTTCACGCAAGTATTCACAATGATGACCATTGTTGTGGGCAGTTTATTTAATTATTGCTGGGTGCTTTCCCGCCGAGAACGCCATGGACGGCCACAGCGTTCCTGACAGGAAAGCACCGGGCACAGAGAGAGAGAGAGAGAGAGAGAGAGAGAGACGTGTATAGAGAAAAATTTAATGCTATTTTCGAGCGCGAAAACGGGACTGTCAAATAGGCAGTACAGAGTCCTGACTATAACCTCACGTGTGCTGATGTTTTGCACACTGCCTATCATCGGCCGGGTCACGCGATAAAGATGAGTTAATAATCAGCATTCTGCAGAACACCCAAGTTGCTGTAAGTACGCTGTAAAGCTGTGATGCAAGTCGTAATGACAGAGGAAATGAAGGATGTATGTAAGTACACGCTTTTCGCGTCGAACCTTGCAGCAAAGATAAACCCGACTTGATAGTCTGTTTTGTCCTTTTAGTTGTCCTGTTCTCGTGCTGGAAGGCAGCACTATGTCAATAGAATTAGCCCAACTGCACCCTCTTAGAAAATATATATAGAGAAATTTACTCATAATATTTAAAGAAAGAGAGAGAACGAAAAAAGTAAGGATGCGGTTAGCTTACCAGCAGTTAAGTAACATTTGGTGAGCGCATAAAAAGCAGACCACACTGCAGTGCCAAGACTGCGACTATACCGAATAGACTAGAATAATTACGACACCGCTTACTGTGAACTGATGTTTCGGTCAATGCTCTGTCTTAACTATTCGATTGTCTCGCTGCTGCGCCGAAAAAAACATCACTTTGTTGAACAGACTAGCCCAATCGTACATTCTTGCAGGCGAGACCACGTGGCAAACAGCGCAAGGAAATATCATTAAGAATCACTGACGATTATAATTGCCTGACAACGAGACATTCTAGCGGGTGTTGGCATCTTGAAGAGTGTAAAGCCTTTACATCCTTTGGGCGTACACCCTTAAAACAGTTGCACCCTTCTGGGGTGCATATTTGTCCCACAACGATAATAGTCGTCTGCCTTGCTTGCGTTTCCTTTCTTAAAACTCGGCGCTCGCTAATTTCCTGTCGAGAATGCTGTGTCACGCTGATAACGCGCATGACGTTCGTGACTTGTAAGTACCGGGCTCGCAGCGTTTGGTAAAGAAAGGAAATGCGGGCAAGACAGATGACGATCATTGTTGTGGGACAAGATGCCAAAGGGTGCAAACTTTTTTTGAAGCGTGCAAGCGATAATCGTCATCTGTCTTGCTTGCATTTCGGTATTGAAAGCTCGCTAGTTTCCTGTCGAGAATGCTATGTCATGCTGATAACGCGCATTCCGTTCGGGACCTGGAGTTACTGGGTGCGCCACGTTAAAGGGACACTAAAGGTTACTATTAGGTCAACGTGGACTGTTGAAATACCATCACAGAAACCTCGAAATGCTTGTTTCGTGCCAAGGAGAGACTTATTTTAAGAGAAAGTGCGTTCTGAAGCGTCCGCGTACCTCTAGCGCAGTTCAAATCGCCCGCCCTCCGATTGAGGAGTACTGACATCATGGTCTCATAGTGACGTTGCGCCATCGGTGAGTAGAACGGCGTCCGCAGACGGCGCTACGGCTTTTCTGCGCAAAACGCAAACGCGCGGCCAGAAACAGAGCCAAGACAGAGCCGACAGCAGAGCGAAACCGGGAGTATGGTGGCTAGCGGAAGAAGAAACGAATTACGTCTCACATTACGTCCCACGGCACACGGAGAGTCCGTTTTCGTTAAACTATAGGCTGCGGCCAGCTCGCAGCGTGGTCGGCGTGGTCTGTGAGAAGTGACGAGCCTTTTCGCAATTGCAACAGGGCATAAAAAAGTGCGAATCGACGCAAAACTCGGCCTAGAAACGTGCTTCGCCACAGCCAGGGGTCAATACGACCCAAGCTGGCACGACCCAGATGTCTTTTCCCGCACCGCCACCAGGCGCCGCTACTATACCTCAAACTCCAGCGCAAGACGCCCGTAAGCTGGTACTTCATTCTATGACGCAAACTTCGACGCTCGTCGCAATGGACCCTGACACCGACAGATTGGCTCGCGATGGTGGGCTCAACTTCAGCGATTTGAACACCGACGAGCGCGACCTGCTGCTGAGGGCTCGCACTGCCGGCGTCGTTGCGTACTACGACGGCGGCCTCGACACCGGCTCTCCGGAGCGGGAAAGCAACGAGGGCTTCCCACGACATCACATGGACGTGGCATTCTCGCTGCTTGTTCCAAATGAAACTTTCGCGAGCCAGCAGAACCCTCACAGCACGACGCGATAACGAAACTACTGAAACTCCAAAGCGTGCGCGGCGCAGAGTCGAGCGCGCACAGTCGAGCGAAAACGAAACCTTTCGAACACCCATATTACTGAAGGGTAACCTCAAAATGTTATTTTTTCTTAGAATCGAACAGACGTAGACAAGTAGCATTTTTTTTTCGTCTTATAATCAAATGAAATGATATTTTTAATACGAGTATTTGAGTATTAGTAACACAAATTATGAGGAGTGCTTTCGTCATCGGGCTAGTACCGGAATGTCGCTGGGGGGTCTCAAATCGTGTCATGCATTTACCTCAATTTCTCGGTTACTAAAGCTCTGTTCGCGATTATATTGACGCCTTAGACGTTCTAGAACATTGCTCTACCACTTTAACTTGAGTTTCTGGTAACCTTTAGTGTCCCTTTAAAGAATTAAAGGCGTTCCAGATAGATGGCGATTATTCTTTGGGGACAAGATAAGCCCGAAAGGGCGCAGGCTTTTCTTAGAGTGAATGAACGCGCCACCATTTTCGGCACGCGCTTCCTTTGTCTAACGCTGTGTGCCAGGACCATTGCTGCCAGAATTAAACGTCACGAACGTCCGTTGCCTGCCCGAGAGCAAAGCGAATGCACTCATGTGTGTTGGGGAAAGGAAATGGTTATTCAATGAAACGGTGCCGATCATTGTTTCGGGACAAAAGTACGAAATGACACGCTGAAAAAGTTATATAGCCTCTGTATAAGAGCGCGTACAATGTATGACTTACTATTTTCGCATTTATTTCTCCAAGATATCCGCACAGTAAGCTGCGTGCTGGCTCAGTAACAGCCTTAATGACGAAAGGTATGGACATTGGCTATATACACAGCAGCACTAAAGAAACAAAATAATAATAATAATAATAATATCTAGGATCGGAAAATACGAAAGTCAAAGCTGTCAGCTGCGGCAACGTTGTTTGGCACGTTAGCTGCGCTAACGAAATAAGAAATAAATAGGAGAGAGAGAGAGAGAGTCGGAGCTTTTGACCACTGATTTGGACCACAGGCAAACCTTTGTGATCCGGTTAAGCCATTTGCTGTACAAAATATCTCAGTTTCGCGATAAGGGCGAATCAATGAATGCGACAGCAACAGTAGAATATTACACGAAGTGTAAGACTCTTAGCTGTATAGTGGCAGTATGAATTGAAGTATAAGTAAGCTGACAAAGTAAAAACGGGCTGTTGTGCTATAGGCGGTCCTCTGTTTGAACCTTGCCATCGGACAATTTGATTTATATCTGTTAAATAAATCCAGGATCTTTCTTAGCGACTTTACAACCACTTTTTCCGTATCGGGTAAGTTTCAAACGTCTTTCCCGGGCCGATCCCGGAGTTGTTGGACAGCCGCGCCAATAAAAATAAATCATTTCCGGGTTCGAGCTCTGTTATTGTTTCGCAATTTTAATGTTAAAGTCCGAGAAGATTTGAGATAAAAGGCGTGCATGTGTCGGTTTTTTTCTTTCATGACGTTTGTGGGCTGCCATTTTCAAAATTCTCGGGAATAATTTTGTCAAGAATGTAAAACCTGGTACGAGCAACTTTAGTAATAGAATGCTGTGGCAATATAACCCGCATATACCGCATGTCATATAGTTTGGCATAGCATATAGCATGCATATATACCTAAATATATACGAAACCTAGCGGCGACGATGACGGCGAAAAATTCGCTTGGAGTGTCCATATAGTTAAAAAACACATTTAACAACAACACCGTGGCAACGCCCCGACAACGACGACGGCGGTGATGATCAATGACATAACGACGCTTTGACTACGAGCGACTTGAAATGTAGAAAGAGCTAGAGCGTAATAATTTGCGTCACAACAACGCTTGAAGCCACAGGCACGAATATATTAGACAAACCCATGCACTGACCATAATTACCACGAAGGCTCAATTGCCAATCGCAGCGCTAGAGTTACTTCTTTATCGTCGCAAAATTAACTCCGTGGTCGCTCCCGATTGTGCCTCTTGCCTTGGCCGCTCTCCTGCTTGTTGTGGTTGCGAACGCTCCCGGCATCGCGTTTCTTTCCGTTTCGACCAGCGTGGCGTTGCAGCGTCGTGCGCATATACGAGAAGCGTCGCGCGGCCGATCCATGCCTCGAACGCCGAAGCCTCGACACGTCGCCGTGTATACTCGAGACTCTCGATGCTGTGCATGGTCGCTTTCCCCCGGCCACATCTGCTGTCTGCACCTGAGCACGAGACTGTATACATGTTCGCGTCTGCTCGCGACGCCGCTTCTCCGATGGCTATAAACGCCGCCGCCATCCGACAGAGAGCGTGTAACATAATCTGTAACATCTGAATCTGTAACAGATTCGACCACTCGAATCGGATTCTGGGGGGTTTTGCGTGCACCAAAAATTGGAGGACGCTTAAGCTTCGCCTTCAAGAGTGGAACGCGACAGCGTTCCCGTCGACCCGCCAAGGGGTGTAAGACGCGCTACGGCGCAGCGACTACGCGCCCCGCATCGGACGCGGTGAGCGTCGAGCAACGCAGCGTTCGGCGCGACAACGAAATGTGCGCCTGAGCAAGCGACGCACGCCTGAGCCTTAGAAACAGCTCGTTTCTAAGGCAACACCGCGTTCACTAGAGGCGCTTTTGTACCGCTTTGAAGCACCGAACTCGTGGCTCAGCACAATAAATAAAAAAAAAAAAAAACTCGTGGCTCAGTGGTAATGTTTCCGTCTCACACTCCGGAGACCCTGGTTCGATTCCCACCCAGCCCATCTTGCAAGTTTTTATTCATTTCATTTCTTTCTGTTTTTTATTCATTCATTCAAGTTGTTTTTTATCCCAGCAGGCACTTCATGAAGTGCCTGCTGGGATTTATCGCTCACGGCCAACGCCGACGACACCGGCTTTTCTGCGACACGAGCTCCTTAACGCTGTCGCGTTAAAACCACTAGTTGATCGTGAGGCATGCCGTACAGTATATATGGGACTCCGGATTAATTTTCGGCCACCGGGGGATCTTTAACGTGCCCCCACGCATGGGACACGGGCATTTTTGCATTCCGCCCTCATCGAAACGCGGCCGCCGCGGCTGGGATTCGATCCCGCGACCTCGCGCTTAGCAGCGCAACGCTATATTCACTATAAGCCACCTTAGCCCTTAGTAGATCGACGCCGACTCTGTGGGCGGTGCTGGGAAATTGCAGCGCAGCCCGAGGCGATGTGATTGTACTGGTTCAAATACGGGCGGTGACCTTTTTACGTTTTGTTACAGACTTTTACAGAAAATTAGGCGGAGACAATCGCTCATACAAGCAATGAAAGGCATACGCGTCTATCGGAGAAAACCCTACGAACTGAACTTGCAAGAAAAAAAAATGAGATTTCTTATATTATCCCAGCGCGATAGGTATAATGTAATCGAGTTTATAGATAGTTGGACGTTTGGCCGCAGGCCAGGAAAAGAAGAGTTTAAACTAGAGAATATTCGTTTGGAGAGAGAGAGAGGTCTTTGTTGAAAAGCAGAGGGGTTAGACGGCATATATTCATCCACTTGTTACCCTGCCGGTAATGGGTCGGAGGCTATAGAAATGTCCTATAGAAGAGGGCGGGCAGGAGAATAAAAAATAAAAAAGTTGTGAAGGTATTGTGATCTTATCGGCAGTACAGTAAGTGTCCTAAGTGATGAAGGCAGGTGGATTCGGTAAATCTTTATGGCTCACGAAAAAAGAAATACATTGATGAGGTCCCACGTTCCCACGTTCCCGTCCCGACTTGGGCGTCGCCTACGGTTTCTGCCGGAGGAGTTCCCCGCGTGGGATCTCCAACGGACTGAAACTCCTCAGGACTTCAATAAAGTTCTTGACTGACTTACAGACTGATGAGGTCCCAGTTTAGAGAGCAAAGGTCAGTGTGTGAAAACAAGAAGTTCAGGGCCTTTCGCGATTTCGACGGGCAAGGCCAGTGACCCAGAATTACTGTCAGAGTCGAAGGGTTTCGTTCAAGCTTTTCAATGTTCATTTGATATAGCGTTGTCGCTCGTCTCTCCAAGCTGGGCTCTCTAACAAGCTGTGCTCTATAGAGACTCCACATCGCTGCATAGTTGTCGCAATATGGACTTGTGGTCGGCCAATTGCGAAAGTCGAAGCCTGTGATAGCAGGTCTCTGCAGATGCCGCGCTAGACATTGTGATAGCCTTGATTGGAGTTCCGGGTCAGCGTCGTATAATAATAATAATAATAATAATAATAATAATAATAATAATAATAATAATAATAATAATAATAATAATAATAATAATAATAAAAGAACTCAGTGCCCTTACACTCTGCGAAGAAGGATGACCAGCGAAGCTGCATATGTGGGCCCCTTAGTGGCGAACTGCGCTTCCGCCGCGAGTCAGCCCGGCATCGCACTATCTTCGGGATCGGCCCACACATGGGGAGTTTTCTGTCTATACACAGGGACACAATCCTGGAGGAGCTATAGCTTTTAACAGCTTCGCTGTAAAAAGTATACAGCTTCGCCGGCGAAGCACTGGCAGCGATAGCTATACTCCGTTTCATACATCAGCTGCAACGCTCTGGAAGATACGCAAGAAGTGCGGTCAAGAAAAGTTATCACTCCGCGCGTTCCGTCTATGCTTCGCTGCGCGCCAGCGGCGTCTGCTCGCGTGAGCATGCACGTGAGGCTGGCGGGACTGTCTGCAAATAAAAAAACAGCGAAAAGCAAATTGGTATAAAGAAAACGTGTTAGCAGCAGAACGAGCACGTGCTTTGTTTGCTTCTGAGGGTAAATTATCGTTTACGTTCAGAACTGACCTTATATAAAGAACATTTTCACAAGAATCTATGAAAAGACACCTAACTGTTTCTAAGAGCGAACGCAGCCACTGCAAAAATTATCTATAGCCTCCACAGCGTTGCATCTGATGTATGAAATGGAGTATAAACTTATGGCGTTTTTCACTGGTCGATCTGAAGCGGCCGCCGAAATCCTCGAGCGAGCGCAAGGTTTCACAAATCAAAATCGGCCAGCGGAGCGCAAAAACGCTCCGCGGAGGATCACACAGGAAGTCTGCGTACGCGTGACACAAACCGGTTCCGGAAACCATGCCCAACTTCCGCTCTGTACGTTTCCACGGCAACTAAAGTCGCCGTCCCCCGTGCGTAATTTGACCGCGGCACTCGCAGAGTCCGTTCCATGTCACGCCCGCAAGGATTGTGCATGGACAACGTACATCGAAGGCTTCGTACAGCACCTGCGTCACCTCGTAATCGCTGTCGTCCGAGCTCTCATCGCTAAACGCGAGCTCTGCAGCAGCATTGTTGTGCGTACCAACCGGATACCGATTTCGCTTGAAGACGGAAGTGACGCTACCTACTTCCGCCCGAATCCGCGCCTCGGCGGCGGAGCAAGTGAGAGCGATCCGGCGCGGAGCAAGTTGATCCGAAACGACCAGCGGAACGCGCGAACCCGCTCCAGATCGACCAGTGAAATTCGGATTCGTTGTCGCGGAGCAAGATATCCTGCTCCGAATCGACCAGTGAAAAACGCCATTAGTGTTGCGTTCGTACTCCTCGGACGGCGTTGTAAACTATACGCGGGTGCGACATGTTGGCGCGACGCAACACGCGAGGCAGCTCCTGCTGAGCGGAAGAAACAGCACCCCGGCAGGTATACCAGGCGTCCCAGAGCGTTGTGGCGTGGTGAGGAGTATCGCCATGATGCCATGGCGTTGGAGGCGTCGACGGTGCGCCACGTATGAGATCGGCGGGGAACCGTCGGCGTCAGTCAACGCCCCGTGAAATGTTAGACAGCGTTAGCAATAAATGATGTCCGTTCCGGTCAGACCAGTGCATATATATGCAGCGGCTCAGCAGGAGCGCTATAGTGTGTTCACACATGATTTTGCGGCAATGATCTCGATGATCTGTTACAGAGATCTCGCAGTATCCTTTGCAATTTGTCGAGTTGGTCTCGCGATAACGCTCTAAGAATTAACAGCTCCAAATGAAAAGCCATATTATTCAAGGCAAGAGGCAGGCAGCCTTATTTAAACCAAGAATTATTCTTGGATGGTGCACCGATTGAGACTTTGACCAAATACAAAGTATTGGGCGTTACGCTTTCAGAAGATATTAACTGGGCGTATCACATTGAACTAGTTATGAAATCATTGTCATCTGCCGCAGGTGTATTATCCCGTTGCCGTCATATTTTTCCAAAGAAAGTAAAATTGCAGATATATTATGCTTTGCTTGAATCGCATCTAAATTAGCGTGCGCTTGTATGGGCTACCACCACGAAACGTAATCTTCATGCACTTCTTCAACTTCGAAAACGAGCACTTCGACATGTAGCGAATTAATGTACCTTATTTCCACTCTACTGCCCAACTTTTTGAAAATTATTACCTAATACGAGTAACTATTACCTTTATGAATACATTTGCGAACCTTTATAAATACATGAATATGTATTATTTTTCCTTCGTCTGAAGGCACCCGGAAATTGTCGATATCCTCGCCTTCCTCGACTATATACACCCCGGGAGGGGGGGGGGTAGGGGGGTGTTGACAGAAGACCTATGGGCCCCGGGTGCCAGACGACCTCGCTACGCCACTGCATGTGAGGGCCTTCAGGCACATTCAACCTGTACGTGGCAGCTTTTCGCCTGGACGACCCCCCACAAGTTTTGTTGGAAATAAAACATTCGATTGATACACGCGCCCGTACGCCGTTCATGCCAGCAGCGGAAGAGAAAACGCTGTGCATGCTCCGCTATACCGTGTCGATTAGGGAAATGTCGACGCTTCATCGTATTTTCAGCCATCGCATTTCAGTGTGGAGTTCCCCCTCCGCGCTCGAGCCGTGCATGCGCTGCCAATAGCGGGACAGCACGACGGCGGCGCCAACGGCGACGCCGCGACTCGAGCGTCCGTATAATTGCAATAAAATTTTAGTTACTAGCAAATGAAGATCACCTTCTGTTCCGTTCCTTGAGCACATTGCCCTTATAATCGCCAGAGCTGAAGCCTCTGTAGACCGTTTTATTGAGGGCGCCGCCATTTTGCGACCACAGCGTCGTCTACCGTCCGACGCCATGCTGGTATGTGGGATCGCGCTGGAGGGTGCACGGCGAACGTGCTGCCGACGACGAGCAGCAAGTTTTCGCGCTTTCTCGAGGGGTGTCAGCAAGTTGTTTGGATTGGTAAACTCCTTAGCGTGTCGTCATTAAGCTTTTAGCTTCGGTATAGCCGCCATATCGAACGGCGACGAGTCTAGGGGCGCTCCTGCAGCTCTGCCCACGATCTAAATAGGAGGCGAGTCAAGTCTGAACATTCTCCATACGTAACGTACACATGTAACGTGTTGTTATTGTATGTCTAGCCTTGAACTCTATTAAGGTATCACCCAGGCGGACAACAATCGGAGGTGTCTCCGTGTATCACGTGCGGTGTGCCGCACCCTGCAGCGTATATACATCCCAATCCAGGTAACTGCGAAGCTTCGAGGAAACACGTTTTGCTATAGCTTTCGTGCTCCTAAAATTTTCGCGGTACGATTTTCTAAACACTGTTTATCTGGCACCCGGGCACCAAGCTTTACAAAATAAACATCTGCAAGGTAACTCGATCGAAAGGGCTGTTAACATGGATAAGACGAGCTGATGACAGTGGCCGCGAATATGCCACGATCAACCAGACGCACGCGACGCGTTGAAAGATTATGCGCACTATTGGGTCTCGAATAGTGCCTGTGCGTGCAAGGGCACCTTGCCTACTCGGGAGAGCTGAAAAACGAACAACTACTCTTTGCAACAGCAACTTTATTTTATGCAGTAATACAGCGCGCGATGAGCGGCGTCGACAGCTTGCCGGCGAAATTCGGAAGCACGGGAGAGCCCGTGTGAACTAGGGCCGGCCGGCACACGGTAGGGATGGCTTTTGTTACAGAATGGAAAAGAACACACCTTCATTTCTTAGTCGGCACGTACTGTTTTCATAATACGTTCTCACTCAACTTCCGTCAGAACGTTGGTTGCCAAGCATCATAATGTTAGAACACGTTCGAACAGAACAAGTTACGCCCAGGTATTTATATTGCCTGACTATGGGTATGACTTGCTGTTGAACTGACACCAAGTAGTCACTCGTGTCTTCATTAAAGATCATATATATATAGTTCCCGATTTCTCTGTGCTAAGCTTGAGGTCTAGATTTGTCACTGCGTTGCCACAGATATGCGAAAGTGTCTGTAAGTCTCTTTTATTGCCCACTATATAGCACTATATCCCCCGCGTATACATCAGTCCAGGGAGCTTCTGTTGCACCATTTGTCCATTACGCACGTGGGATAAATCAAACCCTAAATCGCTGTTTTACAGTTTGTCTTTCCATGCCCTTAACATAAAGCGTGCTCGTTGTTCACGCGCGTGAACAATGCTCGTTGTTCTCGCCTCTGCGCATCCACAGCTGGCCTCCGCGCATCCAAGCCAGCTGTGGATGCTGGGGGGCGAGCGCCATGTGGATGGTGTTGCAAGGAAACGAGCGGGGCGCATCGATCTATGAATGGTAGAGACGCGCTAAAGGGCTTGAAATTATATATTCCAGTGGCTACCTGGACATACCGGCATTGCTGGTAATGACCTCGCCGACGAAGCCGCCCGCGGTCTGCCCATCTGGATGCACGACCAGTTCCAATCCCCTTATCAAGAACCGACGATGCAAGAAAGCTTCATATTGTGGCTAAAGCCATGACACACAAATACTGGTCTTCTCCCAACCTCCCGAAGTGTCATCTTCATAGGCTCGATCCATCCTTAAAGCTACAAGTGCCATCAAAAAAATTCCCCGCTCTGAGGCGACAGTATTGTGCCGCCTCTGGCTCGGGGTGTCATTTACGAAGGCCTACTCGTTCCGCATTGAAATGGAGGATAGGCCCATGTGCGAGTCTTGCGGAACCACAGAAACGATCGAACACATCCTATGTATCTGTCCCCAATACGACATCGAGCGCGAAGTTCTCCGGACAGCACTGAACCTGCTGGACTCTATACCATTTTCCGAAATGAAGATCCTTGGACCCTGGCCGTACGCGTCGATGGCACAGAAAGCCACGAAGGCGCTCTTGAAATACCTCAAGTCGACAGGTCTTGGGAACCGCGTGTATAGACTCGTTGCGAACCTTCAACTGTGCGCGAAACTGTGCTCTCTCGTTCTGCTCTCTCTCTCTCTCTCATCTCCATAACCCCTTCCCCCAGTGCAGGGTATCAAACCGGACGTACGTCTCGTTAACCTTCCTGCCTTTCCTGTCCTCTATTTCTCTCTCTCTCTCTCTCTGGAAAAGGAGGTTTGTGTTTGAGTTTCCGCGTTACAGAATTATGTTTTCTGGTATATTCAAATTACAATCCGAAGGTATCACGTCTACAAGTTGTGTGTAAGTCGTACTTTACGAATTTTCTGACGCATTTGACTTCGAGAAATCCAATTAGTTCAGTGACGCCTCTGCGCCACGCGGATGGCCTGCGTGGTCCGGAATGATTTTTCGCTCACAAGACGCCCAGCGCCGGACGCCGGCAGCGGATTTTCTGCGACACGGGTTCCTTAACGCCGTCGCGTTAAAACGCGTGTACATCTGTTCCAATGGCAACGGCGAGCCGTCTGCAGTCATTTGCGGAACAACGACGCGCTGACACATGTCACTCCTCCCGGTTCCCTGGGTCTATACCACAGAAACACACAAGTCCAAGCAAACATTGAAGGATGGCCGCGACTCTGGTGATAGGAAGGCGCATTTCAAGCAATTCTACATGGCAGCGATTGCTGCCGACGGTGATGCGCGGATGTAAAAAAAAAAAAAAGAGGAAGACGGTGAAAAGAATGTTCGACGATTACGATACTCCATATAATGCGGAATTTGAGCGCAGCGTTATACGTGTTTTCGTTTCGCGATACATTGAGTCGAATTTGAGACCAAAATCACCGCACCGACTGGCAGTGGGTCAGTGCCGTCAGCGCCTTCGCAGGAGGAGGGGCAGTATGGCAACGCTATAGCATGAGGAGCGCGGCATCCGAGCCAGCTGTGGAAGCAGACGACGACGAACGCGCAAGCAGTGGCACGACCGCGTTCGCGCGCACACAGCTCTGTCCGTATGGGTGACTTGTTAAAAACAAAAAAAGAAAAAAAGAAAAGAGAACCTGCAGGCTGACATGAGCGGAGAAAAAGGAAGAAGGTGGCTTTTCCTTGCCTTCCATATAAGATAGAAAAAATAACGGATAAGAGAAAAACAAACAACTAAAAACTTACTGCAGTGAAGCCGCCATCTTCCTTTATGTTGGGTTACCGAGAAAAAGAACTGTTATAGTAAAATGCGGAGCCCAAGAATATTGTGCATTTTTATGCGCAACACAAGCGCCGAGTAGAAGAGGGTGTCACGGTAGATTCTCTGCGCGTTCATTCTCTCTCCATTCGTTGGACATTTTCGCCAGGCAATCGCAAACGTGTATCTTAAGAGTCGCTGGCCACTTCAGTTTGCGTGTACAGGATTGCGGTAGCAAAATGAAAAGACACGCTGCAACAACCAAGCAAACGAAGCCTGCGTCTTACTTCAAGAAAGTCCGTACGGATGAAACAGGCGGAGGAGAAGAGCCACCTCCGTCAACGGACAAAACTGCCCCTTTCCCTGCACGGCCGGAAGGTGGTGGTGGTAACAACTTTATTTCGTCAACAGAAAGGATTTGGTTGACTTTAGTGGGCTTCCAGGGTGCGTGAGGTGGCCGTCCAATCAGTTCCTCTAGTGCCATCTGTTATGGTCGTGAGGCTCTGTCTGTCGGCGACTTCCAATGCCCAGCTGACGGCCTGCAGTTGAACCGCCGGGTCCGAGCTGGACACCGCATCCTCCCACTCTTGCTCGTTAGAGAGATGCCATTCTCTTTTCGGTTTTATATTGTCGCAGTCGGATAAGATGTGTTTTAAATCTGCGTTTGTGACCCCGCAGAGCTTACATTCGGGGGTGTAGACTCTTGGGTAGGCCTTGGAGTATATATAGGGTTTGGGGAAGGTGTTAGTAGCTTCAGCCAGGCCACTTGTTGATATTTATTAAGGCTTTTGTTCGGCGGCGGGAGCGTCCTTCCGTTGTTTCTGTAATATAATGTTATCTCGTGGTAGGTGGTCAGGGTCTCTCTGGCCGACCACAGGACCGGCTCGCCCACTGCCCGGTTGACGAAACCTCGGGCTAAATTGTGGACCGCGTCGTTCCCAGGATGCGACGCGTGGGCCGGAACCCATATGATTGTAATGGGTCTGGCGTTGAAATTTTGTGGTTTTAGGATTTGTTTGGCGGGTTTGTGGACCCTACCTTTTGCAAAGTTTCGAACGGCTGTCTTCGAGTCACTAAAAATCGTGTTGGCTTCAGTGCTTACAATGGCTAGGGCGATGGCCGCTTCCTCCGCCTCGTGTGCCTTTTTGCTCCGCACAGAGGCGGCTGAGATTGGTTTTAGGTCCATGCCCACGACGCCTATCGAAAAGACATCGTGATCACAGAGCTCTGCAACGTCCGTACAGACTGCCTCCTTATGGTTTGAATATTGCCTGTGGAGGGCTTTGGCTCTCGCCTTCCTCCTTTCTGCGTGGTGTTCGGTATGCATGTTTTTCGGCATTGGATCTATTCTCAGATACTTGTGTATGTCTTTAGGCATTTGCACGGCAACCGTCCCTAATCATTCTTGGCTGATATCCAAGGTCCTTAGAATGTGTCTTCCCGTGGGTATTTTTGTTAGCCTGTCGTACTGTGTGATTCTGTGCGCCTCGACTAGCTCGGGAAGCGTGTTGTGTATGCCTAACATTAGCAGCCTTTCTGTTGGTGTTTACTTAGGGAGATGAAGGGCTGCCTTGTACGATTGTCTTATGAGGCATTCAACCTTGTTCTTTTCCGCTGCCTGAAGTTTGAGATAGGGGAGAGAATATACTATACGGCTGAGCACGAAAGCCTGCACTAGCCTCCTCAAATCTGTTTCTTTCATTCCCTGGTGTTTGTTAGCTATTCGTCTTATGAGCCTGTTGGTTTGTCCAACGCATGCGACTAGTTTGTTTAGTGTAGTTGTGTTTTTCCCGTTGCTTTGAATGCGCATTCCCAGGATTCACAAGGTTTGTACTTCTGGAACTTTTGTACCACCAACCCTAACATCCAATTGTGGCGGGTGATCGTTTTTCTTTGGTCTGTGTCTGATAACTAGGAGTTCGGATTTTTGTGGCGAGCACGTTAGCCCGACTCTCCTGGTGCATCCGGTCACTATATTCGTTCCCGTCTGTAGCGTGCTCTCGATATCACATTCGTTTCCCTTGACTTTCCAGAGGGTGATGTCGTCTGCGTAGAGTGCCGATGATAAGTTTGGTATGGCGGCGAGAAGCTTGGCCATGGGTAAGAGGGTTACGTTGAACAGAAAGGGTGACAGCACTGACTCCTGCGGTGTGCCTTTGCTTCCTAATTGTAGTGTATCCGACTTTATGCATCCGAACGTTATTTGAGCCGTTCTGTCGGATAGAAAATCCTTGATGTATGAGTATATTCTCTCCCCCACGTTTAAGTCGGAGAGGGCATTCATTCATGATGGCATTGTGGGTGACATTATCAAAGGCTTTGGTGAGGTCCAGTGCCATTATTGCTCTAGTGTTGGTGTTATTTGGGGTGTTTATTACCTCTTCCGAAAGCCTGAGCATTATATCTTGCGTAGACAGGTTGGGCCGAAAGCCTATCATCGTGTGCGGAAAGATATTGTGCTTGTCCATGTGGTCTTGCAATCTAGATAGCGCCACGTGCTCCAATAGCCGGAAAGCCAAGCGCGTCGGAACTTCTGTAGCGACTCAGGAAAACGCGCATGCACCCGAGAACGAATCGCGGCAAGCCCGAAAGGACAAGCACGACACCCACGCGCCACGTGGAAATGATGGCGGCCGCCGCGCACCTCCAAGTGACCGTTGCTTTACAGTTAGCGCCGTGCAAAGCAACGCCTTCACCACGGAGCAATACCCAAGCAAGGTATTGGCGTGGCACATAGACATTCTGGTTCGCCTGCCCTCGGTGCGACGAGTGCAAATATTTTTGACTTGGGGTTTTCTGTCTCAAAGACTATAGACATCTATACGTGATCCAGAGACGATGGAGTGGCTGCTGCTTGATCCCTGGACCCAGTGCTGGGCAGTATTGGAGATGCATGTATCTTAGATACGATCTTAGATACTCTTTGATTATCTCGTATGTGTATCATGATACGTCTGGCGAGACGTGTATCAGTACCTGTATTTCCGATGCACGAAAGGATGTATCGTGTATCTTAAGGTATAGGATACTGGCTGCCGCAACATCACCGTGTGAAACTATAAACGCTAAGCCACCTGCATAAAACTAATTGCAGCGACGTTCTTCTATCTCTCCGCCAGAGCTCTCCAGCGAGGGCAGGCGATGAGGTCTGCGCGTGCCTATTGGTGGAGCAGAGTCACGTGTTCACGGTCGCGCCGTCTCACGGAGGAAGGAAACTAAGGAGAGGCCCTGACGTCACTCTTTGTGAAGCAAAAGTGAAGCCGGAATTTGGCGTTGCTCATGGCGATGCTCCGCCTTTTGGGCCACCCTCCTCTCTTGTTTACATCTTTCGCGAAACCACGCCGCGCTGCGCGTGGTGTCGCGCGCTCGCGCAACATCTGGCAGAGCACGGTGCAGGTAACACAGCGCAACAAGACACGGTGACTAACGCAAACCCGCCCACTCAGCGCCTTTGCCACGGCCCGAAACCTACCAGAGCAACACGTGTGAGCGCTCAAAACCATAACAACGCCGCCATTGTGGCCAAAGGCGTGGCCATACAACAAAAAAAATAAAAAAGCAGCAAAAAAATAAGAACCTACTACGTCATTTCCGCCACACTTTTCTCCTAGCGCGCGGAGGGGGTAGGGCCTCTCCTTAGTTTCCTTCCTCCGTGCGCCGTCTCGACAAAAACAAGCGCGCGAACGTCTGCGTGCAGCCGACCTTTTGTTTTCTTGATTTCTTGTTTCTAGTTGCGTCGGTGCCATGACACTCGCTCGTAGCCACCGTACTGTGCTGCGTACGCCAATGCGTGTGGCGCCTTGCGCGCAAATTCTGATGCCGCCATAGTGTCTTTATCGAAGTCTCTCTTTATCGAAGTCTCTGCTTTATTACGAAGTCTGAAGAATGCAAGAATGGGGTTGCCGTGCGTCTAGTGGCTTTCACACATTGTTCTGGAGTTAAATTATACCTTGAGCAAGAAAGACAACAATTTTGAGATACTAACAGACATATATTACATTCCAAACTCCGACCAACAAGGTTGATCGGAGTTAAGTATTTCCAAGCAAACATTTGTGTGCTTACGCGTTTGCTACTGCATTATGTAGATGTATGACAAGAAATTTACGAATGTATCGAAGTATCTGGAAGGTATCGTATCGGATACAATAATTGCTGTAGTATCTTCTATCTGTATCTCAAATACTTGTTGCCCGAGTATTTTGTATCTTATCATGATACAATTGCAAAATATCTTTGTCCAGCCCTGCCTGGTCTCCTCCGGCTACTTTGATTATCCAGCCACAGATAAAAGAAACCTCGAGTTCCAACCTGACTGAGTAGATCGTTAGCCATGGCTTGTTTATTCAGAGAACATTCGAGGAGCACTATGCAAGTATTGCGTAGCCTTCGCAGGCGAGTGTGCAGGAAAAAGGGAGCACCAGCGCTTGGCCTGCTTTGTAACTAAGGCGTTTACCAATTACAAGAAAGCTATGCACGCCTTCAAGAGCCACGCGTCCAGCAGTTACCACGCCTTGTCAACAACGCTATATCTGAGAACTTTCTCGCAGTCTCAACCCTACTCCGCAATGCCGGCATTGCCTAGCAAAAGCCCCCAGATTTTCCCTTCTCCCGTTCGCTCTTACCCGCGCCTGCGCACAAATGTCGGGCGCTCCCTCAAATGACCGTCTCGTCGAGAATCCCGTTAGCGTCTGTCGACGGCCTATGGCCGCACTTGCTAACTTTGCACCGTCGCTCTCGAGGCACGCTTCGCCGCAAACGCAAGCGCCGGGAGCGTTCATTCGTACAGAATGGGGGGGGGGGGGGGTATCGTGCTGCTGTTTTTGTTCGTCTGCGGACTGAACGAAACAGGGACCCAAGAGCCACGTCACCAGACTGTATGTTTAGCGACGCCCGCTCCTAGCATGAGCGCATCGCACGTGAAACGTTCCGCTAAGACGAGTAGTTTAGCGACAACATGGGGAATCAAATTTTTTTAGCCCGCGCATTCGTACAATTATTACGTAGGATGTTGACAAAGCTGCAGCGGACAATTCTACGGCTACATCGGGTACATGAGCTCGGGATGCTGGTTACCGGCGCATTCTTTACCATTTACGCCCACTCAAGTCGGCGGGGAAAAAAAAAGGCGGGGGGGAGGGTCTTGAGACATGTATGACACCCCCCCCCCCCCTCCCCCAACTGGCACCCAGAGCATATTCTGCTTCCACCGCTAAACTAAAGTATGCTATGAAAACGGTATGTCGCCTCGCGGCATAACATGCGTCATGATCAACTTCAGACCTTCCGAGACAGTTATCGTTCCTGCTACCGTGCCTGCAGACAAAAGTACATTAGCGAGAATATTCCTGCTGCGTTAGTAGCACTGATGCTGGGACAGAAAGCTTTAACGTGAAGCTTAAACGTGCATCGCTAATTTATTAAAGCGCCTGCCTAAACAGAGCACACTCGGCGATTTGAAACGCCAGCAAGATATTGAAAGCGATGTTCTGTTCGCCGGGAAGAAAGAAGTCCCGATTGAAGTGTTCCGAACAAACCGCTATAGTTTCAGTCGTACCTTTTCTCAATGAGAAGTTTCTTATCCAAGTCGCTCACCGATGCGTGTCATCTGCTTCTTTCGCGAAAGGTGAAATCATACGTTGCTGTCTTTCCACCGCGATGACACGCATAATGGTACGCAACAAGTCTTTCGACATCCGTATTTTTTTTTTTTTTTTATTTTCGGGCTTGTGCGCAGCGGCATCACGACCACTTGAGAACTACGACCCATCGGCGCATAACGTCATAGGAGGCCATCTTTCGCTTCAAGCTTGAACCTGGATGGGCTGCTTCTTGGCGCGGCCGCTAGGGGGGCGAGCATTTAGTTGGATTCGCCAGTTGGGAGTTAAATTTACCTTCGCGCTCGGCGTTCAGAGGGGAGTGTAGCTCGGCAGTACGTTTTTCCATCTGAGCAGGAATGGTCGCGTTCGAGAGAACTCACTGTGGCATATAGTAGTGATAATTTATCAAACTGGTGTTCATCATTAGTTATAAGGCCTACAAATGCGCAATACGTTGCACAAGTTTCACGCTACTTGTCTGTGGCGCCCCTGCGTTCGACACGTGCTCATCCACCGCTCGTTCGGCGCGAAACTGCATCTCATAGACCATCTGTAGGGGATAAAATTGATATATCAGTTTACAGCTTGCACGGAATCGTACGTTATATTTACAAAGATATTGCCAAATTTCTATTCACAAATTAGTGATATATACTTCAAGGCGGTGTGTAACACAAATTTTGTTCGCTTTCAATGTGTTATGTGCAGTTTTCAGAATTGTAAACCGAGTTATGGAGTTGTAAACTTGATACACGAGCGTTTCTTTTTTTTTAAAGTATTGCAATATGTATTCAACAATTCTTGTGGACAAAATTGACCATCTAAATCAGAACTTTCTTCCTGCAGTGATTGGATTTTAACATTTTTTTTTTTTTTTTGAATAGAAGAGACATGCATAATCAAATTCGGTGAACTTAGTGCCAAAAAAAAAAGTTTTTTTTTCCCTTTGTTATTTCGATAGGTTATCCCAACTTCCTCATAAGCGCTGCGGTTTGAGACTTGATTGATACCTGTAATAGTGTCGAAGATAAATGGCTATACGGAAGAATACGATTAAGTTTCGCGTATACAGCGACACCACATCGTGCGCTCACGCTTATTCTTACCTGCGTGCGGAGTGAATGCATCTTCGAATGCGCGCGAACTGAAAATATCAAACAAAAGGACGACGCATTGTTCTGTCTCTACGCATCATACCGCCGTCACACTTTTGTCATCTAGACAGGTGAGCACAACATGATAAGGTGGCAGACCCATCTCAGTGCGATGACAAACGACGTGCATAGTCTTAAACAGACAGTTTACCTTTCCGCGAGATGAGGCTTCATGAGCGCTAAAATACGCAAAGAAGCGACAGACGGGTGGCGATACCGCGCCTTCGAGCTGGCTGCACCGACACATTTCGCAGCATTATAGCGCTTGACATTCCTGTGTGGGGTTTCGCGAGTCGCACAGCCTCCGAGACGTTGTGGCGTCTGCGCATGTATTTCGGAGGCCACAGCAGACAATGCCTTATAGCGGACGAAGACGCGGCGTTGTGGGCATCACAAGGAAGTTGTTCCTGAGATGGTCCGCGAGGTGTCGTCTGTGACAGATTGCTGCTGTCGTATATCAGCTGGAGAAATCTTATTTATTTATTTATTTATTTATTTATTTATTTATTTCCAATACCCTCAAGCTATATATACATTACAGAGGGAGAGAGGCGTACATAGTAAGAGTGAACACGAAAAGTAATAACAACAGAAAGAGCGAAGCATTATACAGATTAATTACGCCTGTTCATTCGTGCCACTTGTAAATGCTTGTCGATTTCGTTTATTTTTGAAGTGAAACGCTTTAAAGTTTTGAAAGGGGATCGCTTTCCGAAACCGATGTAACAAAAGCATGATACAGCATTATCACTGATATCTTTGCAACCATACTTCCCACGCATATCGTTCAGTAGAGGGGAAAAAAAGAAAAGAAACATTGATCAGTCATGCGTGTGTCGCGTACACAGATGGCGCCGTTGTCGCGTCAAGCATGACGCAATAAGAACTAAATTTAGGTTCTCGCTCGGCGTCTGCAGAGAGGCATAGCTCGACGGTACATTTGTCGATCCGAGCAGGAATGGCAGCTTTTGAGGGACCTCATTATGCGACAGTATGTGTAAACGATCAAACTCGCACTGTTTATCACCAGGAGTTGTAAGGCCTACAGTTGTGCAACATGTTGCACACAGTCCGAGCTTGCCCGTCTGTGGCAACCACTGCGTTCGACACGTACGGTCCGGAAATGACGTCAATACACTCAGGCAGCTAGACAGAGTTGCACTAAAATCCCTTTAATCACGGCATAACGTGCCTGTCTCCACAGGGAGCGCAAGATTGAGGCTGGTGCAGGAGCCACAACCATCTAAGAGTGCGATGGACTTGGCTGGCGCAGGGCAGCCTCGGGTGCCACCAATAGGGGGGACGATTCTTGGCCACATATATAGCGCACAAACACCCTCTGACGGAAACGAACTGGCCCACTGAGAATAGGAAGCGAGCACGATTACAACCCAAGTTAGGCATGCTAATTTGATACTAATGCGCAAAAAAATAAATGTAACTTGTGCATTTAGTTACGTCATGCAGGACGCACAAGATGTTTCACGTACGTACCTCACTGCGTCCCCAATAAAGGCCTACCCGAGTGTCTTTTTTTTTAACATGGCAATCCAGTTTACAGTCCTGGGTAAGGAAGGCCATTTTGCGTTCTTACAGTAAAAAAAAAAAAATGTCTGTGCAGTTTGGTGGTTACGATACGTAGTATACCCTCTTAATTCATTCTAAGAAATCATGTCCAGTACGTGACTCCTAAGTGTATAACGTTCTTCTATCACAGTAGCACTGTAACATCCAACGTTTCCAACATGCATTGCACGTTAAATTCATGCTTGCAGACCCAGTAGCGCGACGGCTGCTGCGTGCACGAGTCGTTGGGAAGGTTGCGCGTTCGAATCACGTCCGGGTCACCACTTGTTGGGAGCTCGGCTTAGCGGGAGGCAAGCAATACACGTTTTGACACGTTGCGAACGGAGAGTCGACTGGCTTTACTCGAGAGTAAAAGCAGGTTTGCCGAGTGGCAGTGCCCCTGTCGGACAGCTGCTTCGGTTCGAGCAGGGGCCAATATGGCCCCCACGGCGGGGACGACGAAGTGAGGGACGGTCGCTACAGGTCCACTGTGTAGTGGAAGAATGCTCTGGGCATTCAGCATGCTCGGCGTTTCTTTTATCGATACGTCATGTCTTGAAATATACCGTGGCGGTGCGGGACGTGTGCTCGACGTGTGTACGCTGTCGACTCGACGCGCGCTGCATGCACGGTCTATTTATAGCGGATGCGCGATGCCCACGCTCTGCGTTCGCGGCTTAATAGCGATCTGCGCCGGTCTCCGCCGTCAGGTCGCCCTCACGCAATTAGCGTCCATGCATAAAGATGTGGAGACGCCGCGCTTAAAATATGCCTCATTTTCTTTTTCTTAAGGCTTGCGCCTGACGAGACACAGGGCTACATGTATGCCCTCATTCGGCATTGTCTCCTATAGGACAACACGTGGTCCTCATGTGCGGCGCCTGCAGTTCCTTTTTTCCTGTGTGTGTGTGTGGGAGGGGGGGGGACTATATTTTAGGCAAACGTTTGATGACGAAGCGTGCACGTAGTCTTTTCTTTAGCTTAGCTCTCATCATCGCAAAGAATAAAGGCGTACGCGCCTTGATTTAGGAATATTTTCTTCGATATGTTCGAATATAAATTTCTTGATTCTGACCTAGACGCAGTCAGAGTAAAAGTGGATGAATTCAGGCTGGTGCTAGCAAACAAATATGCTGCTTTAGAACAGAAAGATGGAGATAACACAGAGGTACAATGAAACCGTAACTATAGGCTGATTTCAGAAGCAGAAATTGAAGTGGAAGGTAAGACACCAATAATGGGCATCAAGTTCTTCCAAGTAACTAAGGATATAATAAAGAAAGGACGAAACATGAAAGACTCAAGAGACCAGCTATAGAAGTCGCTGAACTGCCAAATCTGATAAACAAGAAAGAAGTAAGCGATATTCGAAATTATAATGTCGGGAAGATTGAGGAAGCAGAGAAAAACGGGCGCAGAATGAAATCGGTGAGAAAGAAACTCGGCACGAGAAAGAACAACATGTATGAAGCCAAAGATAAGCAGGGTGATGTCACCAGCAATTTCGATGATATAGTAAAGGCAGCAGGCAACTTCTATATTGACATATAACAGTACCAAGAACAGTAACGCAACCTTGATTGTATGGCTGCTCTGTTATCCTAGTAAGATGGAATAACAGCCGATTCAATCAAAGATGAAGGAGATATTATTCTTGAAAAGCTCGCGGACCTTTATACGCAATGCCTCACGACTTCAAGTGCATACTAGAGAGCTGCAGGGAGCGAGTTTGTGTTCCTGAACGCATATGAGTGAGATTTTAAAACAAACGTTAATTTATTGCATACGCTTTGGTGTGTATACATGTTGCGAGGTTGCATGCTCCTTGCTCACACTTTTATTCGATGAATAAAAATATATACAACATTATTGCTGCGCAGACAAAGAGTGCGTCTGCAGTAGTCGGACATATACTCTCAGCGTCTGCACGTAACGTTGAACGTCACTCATTAATGTGCGTCGTCTTTCTTCTAAAGGCACGCCATAATGTCGCACACATTAGCTGCCTGCCGTATTTTTCTGCAAGTGCCTTGTTAGGTTGGCCAGAAACGCGGAGGGCAGACGAAAAAGCGCTTAGAAAATTTATTTAGTCGAAGAGAGAAAGAGAGATGGGGGTGGGAATCTATAGACCACTTTTCACGGCGATCCCGTGGGCGCCGCCATGCTTGATCACGTGGTGACGTATCAAATCAAGTCAAATCAAGTCAGTTTATTTTCATCTCAAGGATGAGGGCAGGCTCGGGATAAAAGTGACATCAGTCACTTGAGGGGAACCCGAGCCTCCCTGATACATGGAATGCATTGAGGACAGACGAACAAAATTCGTTCATAGCAAGAAGGGGTTAATATTTTACAAGTCGTAATACACATAGATTCATCATGAACTGAAAATATAGATATACAGATTCCTTTACGGTGAAATTATACAGTATAATACATGAAGACAAATTCCAATATACACTGAAAGTTTAGTTAGTGATAAATAATATTGCGTTGATTTCATGATAAAAGGGCTTCCCTAATAACACGTATGCCACATTCTTCAATTATTATCTTTTTTTTAATTAATTTGTTTAATAAAACAGGAACAGTGAAGCGAAGCATTTGTCGGCCAAAGTGTGTTCTGCACAATGGAATGATCCAGTGTTGTTGGTGACGAGTAGGGTAGGGGATAGTGTATGGTTCAAGTTGAAAAATATCCAAAAAAAGCTCGATTGCTATTGAGCAGGGATTTTTTATATCTTATTACTAGGTAATACTCGTAAAGCTGATGAATTGGGATAATGTTAAACCGCTTAAATAATTCACCCGTGTGTGCATAGTAGTCAGCATAAGCAATGTGCCTAATCGCTTTTTTCTGTAGTTTGTATAGTCTATCAATGTTCGTTGCTGTTGTACTTCCCCGTACCAAAAAACAATAATTGACATGCGATAAAAACAAGCTGTTATAAAGTGTTATCTTAACGGAAACTGGAAGCAGGGAACGCTGCAGTCGTGCAAGTATACCTACACATTTGGAAATATTAGTTATTAGCTTATTAATTTGTGGTTCCCATGACATTATACAATTAAAAAAACACTCCTAATATTCTCCTAACATCCATTGCTTGCCTCAGCTGCCTCTTTTCCCTCCTGTGCTTGCAATGGGTGTGCATGACGCCGGTGCGCCTCTACAAACCTCTGTTTCGGCTGACATGGTAGACGGAGACTGGGTGGACGACACGCGAAGCTTTGGCTACAGCTTCAAAGGACATGTAGGCGCTTTCGGAGCTAATTACCCTTTGTCCAACCGGCGCGAGCAGCATATACGGTGCTTGTAATAAAAGCGGGGATAAAAATGTATTCCCAGGCATCCCAACTTTTCGCCTATTAATAGAGTCAGTATCAGTGTGTTTAGCTATTCGTTCTTTATCTAGCAAATACGTTTAAGTAGCAGCTTGCCACGTTCCTGACTCAGTACAGTTTTCCGGGCGGTAGCTCGGAGAACTGTACGCTCGCGGGTGTGCTCGCGGGTGTGCTCAGTTGTATTAGATTTTTTACTGGGCACAAGACTTGTAATATAGATATTCTCTACGCTGTAATAGCTTGTAGCAAATACGTATTGCCGCTATAGTCACTCGCTTACTGTGTAGGCCGTTACGAAACGTTCAGCTTCGAACATTATAGTGTGCTGTCAGTGTAGTCGCCGTCAGCCATGCATGGGTGACGGCCCACTTGATTCAAGGCGCCGAAGCATGCTTCGGCACATTGATTCAAGTGTGCGCCCGTTCACTTATCAAGTTCTTGATATGTTTGCTATAGAGTGGGCGCAAGTTGGCGTGCGAGTTGGGGTGCACGTGCGTAGATAACGTGCGAGAAGCTTATTGTATGCCAAGAAGCGGAGCTATACTCCCATTGTCACCGTATAACGAGCGGTACTCACTCGTGCAGACGTTCCGGGGGTTGAAGTCCTTCCCTTGGAGGTTAGCGCTACAACGCCGGCGAACGAGCTTCTTTTTTTTTTTTTTTTAATCCTCGAGGGAAGCCGTGTATCGTCAAGAGCCGGCAACACGGGTAGCCCTTATGTGGCAGCCAGCGGTCCGTGAACTTGGACACAAAGATTCAGTCCGTCCCTTAATATGCTAGTCACCATTCTTTGCAGCCAACTATACTGCACACGTCTTCACTCCACCGCTCCATATTTTGCTGCGTGAATGGAGCACAGTGCGTCAGAGAAAAGCAGGTTGCATTTCCGACAGCTCGTCGCACAGAAGCAGGCCGGAAGAGGTAATGCTTTCGCGTATTCGTGCGTTTTCGCTGAGGCAACGCGTGGCGCGCCGCCGAAAGCGCCATCTCGTTTCTCTAGAGCTAACTGCTTCGCGAAAAGGGTCGGTCGATAGATATATGGGGGAACGACAGTGCCAGCTTTCCAGCGCGGCCGTGTGTGAACTGAGCATCCGTCTATACTTCAGGCGCTCAGGCATATGCAAAGAACTGTTTATTTTGGGCAACATAAATACAAGGTTTGCCCGCAAGGTAAGGCAAAAGGAGGGCGTAATCCTCCTGACTAAGGCCTTTACCTCGCTGGAGCAGCAGAAGTAGCAGTCAACTGATAACAAAGTACAACTAATATGACACAAAACTTCAAAACTATTTACAGCAAAATTTTAAACAATGAAAAGTATAAACCGTTTGCCAAATAGCAAGTAACTGAATAAATACAGCACAGGAAAAATAAGAACATTCTGTTATTAACAAAATTATACATTCAGAATATAACATTAATAACATTACTATTGACATTAAACAAACTTTATTAACATTCGTTAAACACACAGTGATCAGAAAATATTATGTTTTGTATTGCATGTTTAAATTTGTGAATTGTTCTAGAATTTATAGCTTCGTCAACAATGTTAGGGTACATATTACATAAAGAAATGGTTTCATATTCGATCGTTTGCGTGCCATATTTTGTCCTTGGTTTCTTTAATACTATTGATGTGTGACGTAGGTTGTATCCCGTGTCTCTACTCAGGTAAAGAGTAGAAAATAGTTCCCTGTTGCTGGAGATCTGCTTAAATAGCCGTATACAGATCTTTGTTTTGTAAGAGTCTCTAATATTAGGAATGTTGTAGCGCATCATTAGTATAGAAGATCCTATGTATTGTTTTGAGAAGTTCAGCAACCGGACAGCTCGCCGTTGCAAAACTGCCAATTTTTCTATGTCTGTTTTATTACCGTTTCCCCATACCAAGAGGCAGTAGCTAAGATGCGAGTGCACAAACGAAAAGTACAATTGTATGAGAAGCCCGATAGGCACAATGCATCGGATCCGTTGTAGCAAGCCGACAGATCGTGCAACCTTAGTGCGTACCTTATTTATGTGTTCTGCCCAGCTTAGGTTTTTGTGAAATGTAACACCCAGAAACGAATGGCTTGAGACATGTTCAAGTTGCGATCCAGAATAAAAAAGCTTTACGTCGTGGTCTGTTTGCTTATTCTTGGAATAAAAAACTGTGAATTTCGTTTTTTTTTGCATTTAAGTCAAGTTTATTTAGATAGAGCCACTCGCTAAGTTCTTGTAACCAATGGGTTTCGCGTTTCTGATAAGTGCGTCTCCCAGAGCGCGTACGACGCGCAGTCAGCTTGGCTGCGAAGCGACCAAGAAGCCAAGTGGACGCACCATCACATTCCGCTCAATCAGCTCTGTATATGCAAGGTATATCCCACGTAACTTGAGCAGAACCTTAAACATACCCATATGCCACGTAGTTGGACCGAGCGGTAATGTTGTTTGTCTTCGCTTGGGCATAGATTATTTCTTGCATTCCGCCTAATTATATGATTACTCTGGGTTAATTAATCACCTTCTTAATTACTATATTTACATGACAAGTGTCAATGAGAAGATTGTCGAGCGACATGCAAAACTCCCGACACAGCTTTGTGTTGCTCAATTCGTGTTACATAAAGGGGTTTTTCCGAGCGTGAAAGAAGCCCGCGAACATACGCAAAGTGCCTCGAGCGGTCACCCGAGCGCCAATTTTACGTGTGTTCGCAGGATTCTTTCACGCTCGGTAAAGCACTTTCATGTAGCACGTATTGAGCAACAGAAAGCTGTGTCGGGAGTTCTTCGTGTTGCTATACAATTTTCTCATTTACTCTTTTCATCTCACTATAACATTTCAGAACTCGATTAATTAATTGGGACTAATGAAAAAGATAACTTGAGTATCTCCAAGCGACGGCAAACGACATTAGCTTCGTTCGGTCCAGCCACGTGACATGTGTACATTTTTAAAGTATGGCTCAAGTTACGTGGTAAATCATGTAATTATGCGAAGCAAGGGCAGCTTTGTGCCTTCTGCTGCCGGCATGAACGGCAATTGCGCAGACGGTCCGTTATAGGCGTTCCTGCCGATCAGTTGCGTGAATATTGTTAAGATATGCACTGGTCTGCGTGATCGACCGTACAGTAAGTGCCTACGGACGATTTTACATTCGACTCATGGGAGCCGCCATCTTGGGCTGTTACACAAACAATTTCTAAGCTTTATGAGAAGTGAAGTCACGTAACGTGGTCGCAAAGCGCTGAACGCATTTATACGACTGTTTTCATGCTTGCGAATCGACTGAAGTAACGCGTACACTTCGTTCAGGAGCGTTAACAGCCCGAGATGGTGGCACCTTAACGCTTCCGTAAAATAGTCTATGGCTAAAGCTGCCAAACTACAGAAAACGCCCAAAACCAATGCGCCCATATATTTTGCAGCAGCTCGTCCAGGAGAGATAATGCCACCGAAGAACATGGCGAGTCACATCAGGCCGAGAGCAAACGTGAAGGAAACATTGGACTAAGAATCCCCAGTACGATGTGAAGAAACAAACTTACCTTGATGAAAACGGTTTCTTTTTCTTCTTTTCCTCAGTGAATGGTTTGTTTTCTATCAGTATTACGGGTAAGCCGTATTTATCGTACTATTGGTCTGTGACCAAAGTGTCCATATACACAAGACACAAAAGGCGAAATGATTCGTCTAAAACTGTACTTAACGAGATCCAAAAACTTCTGTATACGGAGCCACAACATGCCAAATAGGAGTGAATACATTGAAATTCGTGATGCCACACTGACGTGCCGGCGCTATAGAGTTCCGCAGCGAAATAAAAATGAAACGGATGCACACTCTGAGACGGCTGTAGGCAGCCATCACGAGAACGAGGGCGACGTCCGATGCTCGTCGGTGGAATAACGGTCACGGCACGTGTACGCACGCAATGTGCGGCACACATCTATAGGTATACATTTAAGTATTCTGTACCTCGTGTCACAGTTGCACATACCGTATGACTAGATCAAAGAAAATCGAGTAAATTGAGGAATCCATTGAAAACATAATATGCTATATATTCCACTAAGATGTCGGTGTGCTTAAGGGGTATGTCTGTGAGCCGACGTTGTATGTTCAGGTCTAATGGAGGAATTTCTTTTATTATTATTATTATTACGCATAACAGAAGTGCGCTTAGCGCTAATCTTCAGGTCAGCATATACGGGTTGTATATAAGCCCGTTTGCTGTGTACTTGCAATCGGCGCACATATTATCTTCGTGCATACATGCAAGCACAAATATATCCGCCGGCATACCGATCGGCCGGCCCAGCAGCAGACATCAGGAGCCAAGCCAAAGCCGTGATGGTAAGCAAATATAGATTCGTTTTAAAAACTGCTTTAACGGCTGCAGAATCACGAACGCGTTTTTTTTTTTTTTCTCCGTCCGGCGAGACCTTGCCGCTGCGCCTTCGAAGACCTTGCATTATCATGTATACCGCGCCGTCAACGAAGCTGCAAGTTTGCCATCCGCTTTCCGATCACGCTATGCGTCTGCTTAATTACGCGTTGCCTTCAAATATTGCTTGCTTGCAGCAGCGGAAGCAGTTCGCGAAAATACCGTGCGTACCGTATGTTTTTTTTTTTCTTTAGCTCCATTTTTTTTTATGCATGCTCGCAAGACGCGTGCTGTTCCGGTCGCACCGTTTCTGGGGATTGGATCGAAACGAGCGCGGATCGAAGTGTGCGCACCCTGTATACACACGCCTCTCGGCACCCGTCCTTAAAAATACGCCGATGCGCGCTGCCGTCGCGATGTTAATTTCGAGAAACCGGCCACGAGTTTCCAATATCTTGCTGCGCCCCCGGTGATATCTATAGCGCACGTGCCGTGTCGACCAGGTGTCCGCACCAAGCGTCGGGTGAGGGCCAGCGCAGATGCTCCGTTTCATTATAGAGTTCTGGCCTCTTTGTCTACACGCATTGCAGTACTGTATGTACTGCAATGCGTTTGGCAGGCATTCTCAGATCATGAACAGCAGGTTGCCATTATCCCTCAAGAGAAAAGTGTATAATAGCTGTGTCTTACCAGTACTCACCTACGGGGCAGAAACCTGGAGGCTTACGAAAAGGGTTCTACTCAAACTGTATGTATACCCGTTAAACGAGTACTGAAACGACATTTCGCACTATTCCTCAATTTCTTGCGCTTTCAATAAAGGTCCGGGGCTCTGAAACCCTATAGAAAACGTACCGGCAGGCCCCAGATCTCCCTAAATAATTTACTATTCTACGGACTCAGTTTCCGTTTTCTTCCCCCAGGAGGTCCCTGTCGTGACGTCACGACGAAGCGGTTGGTCACGTAGGAGCAAGTCGTCACGGGGATTTTCGACTCTCGCTCCGGCCTCACGGCACACAAAGCGTGTTTTATACCGCGCCACCCGTTGCGGTAGCCCATGCAGTGGATATATGGCGTTGCGCTGCTGAGCTCTCTGGTCGCGCGTTCGAACCCGACCGTACGTGGGCGGCCGCTTTCCGATCGGCGAGCAGTATTCAAAAACACCCAGGGGGTCTAAGTTAATCCAGAGCCTCCGTGGATAAACAAAGACATAGCGTGAGATTCACACACACACACACACACACACACACACACACACACACACACACACACACACACACACACACACACACACACACACACACACACACACACACACACACACACACACACACACACACACACACACACACACACACACACGCACACGCACGCGCACGCACGCGCACACACGCGCACGCACGCGCACGCACGCACACACACTATAGAAGTTTCCCAGGTTGCCGCACATGAGCGTGATTTACGCAGATTAATTACGCAAGAGGCAGGCTAAACACATGATTTCGAGACCAACAAAGTGTTTATGTAACCAGATATTGTAACGGTGCTTGTTCACCTTTCCATTCAATTTTCTTTTATCCTTCGCGTTATTGGCTCGTGCGCCGCTGTTCCCACGCGGATCGGCCACTTGGCGCGACGGATCGTGCGAACTTAAATCGCATACCGGCGGACATGTCACGCGTCAAGTGTTTGGCCGCCCCGGGCCCTGTGGGCTGCGTGCTTTGTAGTCGAAGCAAACGCTGCTGTATAGCTGCTACGGACCTTCCTTGTTTATTTGTTTTATTTTATTTATTTGCAATACCTCAAGGACCGTGTACACAGGGTTTTACAGCGTGAGGGATGGGTAAAAAAAAAAACAAAAACAAGTTTGTTGATGTTGGCAGAAAGTGACTCAGTGGCGGCTTTGAAGCGAGTCGCGTCGACACGAAGAACGGCGTTTGAGGGAAGATTGTTCTATTCGATGGGTGTCTTAATAATAATAAAAAATATATTGAAGGTGAGTGGCAAGTGGGGGGCACGGGGAGGGTATACAGCGTTAACATGGCTGATGCGTTGAGAGATGCGACGAGCTGGATTGATGGGAGAACGGTTGGGTAAGGCATGGAAACAATTATGATACAATGAAAAAGCCTTGCGGTTTTGCGGCGTACTTAAAGACCTGGTGGACGTGCTTTCTTTTTTCTTTTTGGTTCGTTGCGTGAGTAATGTAAGAGTAATCGGAATATATGGATCTAACGGCACGGTGTTGCGTTGACTCAATAAGAACAGTTAGAACATGTTCAGCAGGATCCCAAACAGAGCTAGCACACTTTAATTCGGGTCGGATTAGAGGTTTGTGAGCTAATAATTTTACAGAGGGGACGCACTTGCAATCTTCCGCCTGAGGTAACCTAAAGTTCGGTTAGAGTCGTTAGCATTCTTGGTTATGTGTGTTGCCCAAGTTAGGTCGTAGCAGATATTAGAGAGATTTAGAATAGGGGCCCCAATATTTTGGGGCCCCAAAGAGCTTTGCGGCTGTTAGCGTTGGGGCACGCAGGAGTGAAGAGTTTTAGAATAGGGCTTTGCGTTTGCAAATAGCGTCTTACGCTGACAGCGCCACTACGGCGTCTAAGAAAAACGATTAAAAATAATTAAATAAAATATACCATCTTATGATATGAATAGTAATTTTGACTTGCGTGTATTCGCGTTTAATTACAATTTAGAGGTTATTCTTCAAGCAGCAAACAATTAGTTGTGCTTAGTTTGGAGCAACAAAACCAAATTTACGTGCCTTCACCAGCCAAGCTTAGCTGGTGAAGTGAACTGCAGTCACTACTCCTAGCTTGCGAACTTCACGCATTACCGCGAATCGAACCCAGTTTGGTGCTAGGTTAGAGCCGTCGCTTCGATGGGTGCCACCATGTTTGTTGACGCAAAGCTTTTGGGAACGCTATTTGAGCTCCCGCTAAATCGGTGAAATAGCGTTCCCAACGCAAAACCCAAACGCAGTTTGTGTCTCGCGCATGCGCAGTGGCTTCGACGCTATTTCTTTGGGGCCCCAAAGCGTTTGGGGCCCCTATTCTAAAACTCTCTATTAATGCCTATAGGTATACCTTGCGCAAGAGTGAAGTGATGTCGTTGACATTAGGAGGGTATTTATATGTTGGGTACTCATGTCGTCTATGAAAAGAAACTAAAGATGTTTTGTTAGTCTTCACATGTAGTAACCAGTCACGACAACATTTATATAATTTTAGTAAATAGTTTTGGAGAGCCAGGTTATCAGTTACGTCAATGTTTGGGCGATAAATGAAGTAGTCATCTGCAAACAAGCGTATCTTTGAGGAAAGACAGGTTAAGTCAATAGAGAGTTTTAGAATAGGGGCCCCAAACGTTTTGGGGCCCCAAAGAAATAGCGTCGAAGCCACTGCGCATGCGCGAGACGCAAACTGCGTTTGGGTTTTGCGTTGGGAACGCTACTTCACCGATTTAGCGGGAGCTCAAATAGCGTTCCCAAAAGCTTTGCGTCAACAAACATGGCGGCACCCATCGAAGCGACGGCTCTAACCTAGCACCAAACCGGGTTCGATTCGCGGTAACGCGTGAAGTTCGCAAGCTAGGAGAAGTGACTGCAGTTATCGCTTTCTCTCAACTAACGTGTGTTATGAAGATTCATTCATTAGACGCCGCTGATTCCGAATTCGAGTGTGGATTTTATGGCTCGTAGGCCTAACACGGCTAAGCTTGGCTGGTGAAGGCACGTAAAGTTGGTTTTGTTGCACAAAACTAAGCACAACTAATTGTTTGCTGCTTGAAGAATAACCTCTAAATTGTAATTAAACGCGAATACACGCTAGTCAAATTTACTATTCATATCATAAAATGGTATATTTTATTTAATTATTTCTAATAGCTTTTCTTTGACGCCGTAGTGGCGTTTTCAGCGCAAGACGCTATCCGCAAACGTAAAACCCTATTCTAAAACTCTTCACTCCTGCGTGCCCCAACGCTAACACCCGCAAATCTCTTTGGGGCCCCAAAATATTGGGGCCCCTATTCTAAAACTCTCTATTATTGTAAATAAAAAAAAAATATTTGTGAACTCAACACAGTGCCTGGTGGCCCGCCAGCTAAAACAGAAGATGGATTTGAAGAAGTATTTTTAGCATGCACTAATTGCTGTCAATAATTAAGAAAATCTTTAATCCAGTCCAGGACAAGGGGGCTTAGGTTAAGTCGTGAATGTTTTAATAGCAAGCACTTATGTGGGAGTTTGTCAAATGCTTTTTCTAGATCAATGAAGAGGGCATCAACGGGTATGTTTTTATCAGTGTTAGTATGAAGGTCGTGAAGGAAAAGGTGCGAGTTTAGTGTCACATGAAAAACATTTTTGAAACTCATGTTGACCTGTCTTGAAAAATGTTAGCAGAATTTACGAAGCCGATGGTATGGGTGTAAATGATATGCTGCATAATATCCGAGCAAACACTAGTTAAGGAAATTGGCAGTATTTAGAGCAGCCTTTCTTAGGAACTGGAACAATCTTACCCAACTTCCATTCGCGAGGCAGGGTGCTGCATGACAAAGACCGTTGAAAATGTGAGATAAAATAAACGGATTAAGAATACTTTAATGAGTCAATTACCTTCGCAATACCTTCAAGAGAAAATGTGATGTCTCACGTAATGGGGTGATGCAAAGGGTGGGAAATGCGGAAGGTCATTGTCAAGTTCTTTAGTGAAAACCGAAGAAAACCTACAAATGAGTGTTTACGCTATACTGCAATATTGGGAAAGGGTTAACCAATGTCGCTTTCAATATATATAGATCGTTTAGCTTGTATGCTGGAGGCTCTTACCAAACGGAATTGGCGCTATAAGTTAGGGCTGGAACTCTGAGTGCGATCGACTGGTGATGGTCTATGCGGGGGGAGGCTTGCGAATCGCATAAAGTGTTCTGCAGTGGTTTGCTTCGAACTACGTTCACTCTCTTGTCTAACTCCGCTCTAGATTTAGAATAATGTTTTTATTATCATTACTATTAATTAAGTGAAAATGAGCGGCCGTCATAGCCGTCGTTATAGCTGAATCTCTCTCATTTTCGTTTCAACGATAAATGGTGTTTGGGCTTTGCACGGTTGCGGTTGCTCTTAATATATTGTCTTTTTAGAACGACGTAAACAACAGCAGCAGGCACTCTCATAGCGCGGAGACAGGCGCACATGTGGGGTGGACGTGGAAGAGAGATTAAGGGAAGGGTTATTCTAGATTACGTCGCTCCTATACAACACCTTGTCGACATGTCCCCGCAGACGGCAATGTCGCGCGCGACGCGGCAGATGAGATAACGCAACGCCCGGAAGGCCGAGTTTATCCCTCGACAGGACCGGCGGACGGCCTGTAGTGCAAGTCGTGCAAAATGCAGGGGACGTTCAGAGTACGCGAAGCTGCGCTGCCTGACGAAGTCGCTGGTGTGGGTGGCACGGAGAAAGGAGGAAAGGTCGAATCGGCAAAGGTAAAAACTGGTGTATGAGCGCGTGTATGTAAATTCCTGCCGAGGGATCGACTTTCACCGCTGCACATACGTATATATTGCCCCAAAAATTACCGCGTTCTCGTTTTATCACGCTGTAATATATTTTGTCCCAGTTTTTGCAGCAGGTTTATTTCACGAATGTTTAAGCTTGGGGGGGGGGGGGGGGGGCGAGTCAGGGTCATTTCCATGGTTTTCACAGCGCGCACACAACAAGGAAATAAAGAGAGTGAGCAGCGCTTTTTCACTCTCTGCCTGTCCTTTCTCCCTCTCATTTTTAACGCGATAGTGTTAAGGGCCCCGTGTCGCAGAAAATCTGGTGTCGGTGTCCCCGTGAGCGAAAATTCCCGTGTATATATATATATATATGTCACGCGCCTTGCTATATGACATGCGGTATATGCGGGTTATATTGCCACACCATTCTATCACTAAAGTTGCTCATACCTTGTCTTACATTCTCCGCTGTTCCTCGGAACTTTGAAAATGACAGCCCACGTAGAAACATATGTCATGAAACAAAACACCCACAGCGTATGCCTTTTATATTAAATATTCTCACACTGAAATATTAAAAATGCGGAACGGTAACAGCAACCTTAAGGCGATGTAAATTTTTCGGTGCGGCTGTACACATTTCCGGAATTGGCCCATGCAAGGGGCCGCGTTTCTGCCGGAAAGCTCGCCTTGTGCACAGCGTTCGCCGACAGCGTTTCTCGGTAAACATTACGGTTGCATAAGCTACAGTTACCGTGAAGCGTGAGAAGCAGTCAGGGATCTTGGAATGCTTAAGCGTCCTCCATTTTTTTTAGTTCTGTCCAGCGACGTTGCCACTTGCATACTTTCTTTTTATTTTGGCAAAAGTTACGTGGGTCACCCAGTATATATACTAGGTATGTCCCAGAAGTTTCTACAGTAAGTCAGAAAAAATGTAGGAGAGGATGTAGCAGCATCGCTCTCTCCGCTCGAAAGTACCCGGAGTGCTGTTCTGGGCGTCGTCACATTCTGTCTTGTCAAATTTGGTAATGGCGGCATCTTGAGCCAATCAGAGAGGCCCTCTGGGTCTTCCCTGGCCATTAAGAGCTCGCAAGATGGCGAATTTGACAATACGGTGGAATAATGTCCAGAGCCGCACTCCCGGTTGACCTATAGTAGGATTGAGACGCAGAATCTTGTGCGCGCACTTTTTTGTACAACCCGTTTTTAGGCTTTGTCGTAATGGAGATCGAGGAACAGACGGAACAAAAGATCAATGTCAAATTTCTTGGCAGAAGGTGCAGAAATTCATAAATTGTTGCAAAATGCCTACGGAGAACATGCCCTTAATGAAAGATAAGTGTTCAAGTGGACCCAGCGTTTTAGGCAAGGTCATGAAGACAATAAGGACGATGCAAGATCAGGATGCCTCTCCGTGCAACCCGTGCGAAAATGAAAACATGGATTGTGTGCGTTCTCTTGTGCTTGGTGACCCGCCGAATGCCTGCTGGAATGATCGCTCTGCTTGCTGCGCTATACTGTTATACAAAGACAAAGGATAAAAAACACAGACAGACATGTGCGCAAACTTTCAACTGTTCATTGTTCGCTATCGCACGTCAAATATATACACGTAGGGTGACTGTAAAATGAATATATAACACAAATGCAAGACGAAAAAGAAGCCAAACTACGCACATCTGGTTTAACAATGACAAGTATGGCTACATCAAACATTGTCAGTGGCGTAGCTAGGTCGTCTGGCACCCGGGGCCCTTAGCTCTTCTGTTACACCCCCCTGTGTGTAGCCGAGGAAGGCGAGGATATCGACAATTTTTGGGTATCTTCAGACGTATGTGACACCCCCCCCCCCCCCTTCTGGCCCCGTGCACCCGGGGCCAGAAGGGTGGGGGGGGTGTCATGAAAGGCTTATGCGAAAAAGTAAATAACGAAACAAAATCTGACAAGAACGAATGCGAAATAAAGCATGCAAAGGAAAAACAAGTATTTGGAATGTGTCGACAGCCTTGTGTACAAGGTACCTTTCACGTGCGGAAAATCATACACAGGCCAAACAGGCAGATGCATTAATATCAGGTTAAGAGAGCACAGATATTCGACAAAAATGCTCGAGTCAGCAGGACATTTGGCGACGCATTGCGCACGATGAGGCTGCAAGCCAATCTTGAAAAAAACTAAGGCCTCGGTTCGATGCAGATCTAAAAAAAGCATGTGAAATGTTGGAAGCGTTTTTAATGCTAAAAAATGACTCGGGTAACCACGTTAGTACACCTCCTGTGGCGTTGGGAGAATCAGCTTTTAAATTCATAAACAAATGTTTGATCTAGCCATACTCGTCATTGTTAAATCAGTTGTGTGTAGTTTGGCTTCTTTTTCGTCTTGCATTTTGTGTTATATATTTATTTTATAGTCACTCTTCATGTGTATATTTGACGTGCAACAGCGAACAATGAACAGTTGAAAGTTTGCGCACATATGTGTCTGTGTATTTTGTCCTTTGCGTAACAGTATAGCGCAGCAAGCAGAACAATGCCATGCCAACTAGCCCCAGTCAAAGCTTTTTTGTTAGAATGATAGAAGCACTTGGCTTGTGAAAGTCGTCGGTTCACCGCATCTTGAACGAAAATTTCGAAATTACAAAGGTTCGCGCCATAATGGTGCCGAAACACCTGACTTCTGAGAAAAAGTTGCGACGAAAATAATGTGGCACCGCGGTTGCAAAACTTCAGACGGCAGCGATGGATTCTTGCAGACGGTCGTCAGTCACCGGCGACGAAACTTGGATTTACGGAAACGGCACCGAGCTGAAGTGGCAGAGCAAGTAGTGAGGGATAATAAATGAGCGGAGGCCAAATAGGAAAAAAAAAGCAAGGTAGAACAAATCAAAAGTCAAATTAATGTTCGTCGTGTTTTTCAAGTGCCCTGAGACTGTGCACTACACATTTGCATGCCTGAATGTAAAACTGTGCAATGCAGCGTTTCTACGTGGAGATACTGAAGCGTCTGACAGATATCGCGTGCGCCGCGCGTGCGACCAAATTTGTCTAAAAAAAAAAATAGAGCTGGATTCTGCACCACGATAAGCTCCCTGCACACTCTGCATTGACAGCGCGTGAGTTTTTGGCACTGAATTCCATCGCTGTGATGAAATACCCTCCCTGATCACCAAATTTAGGGCCCCCCACCCCACGCGACCTTCTTTTTTCCACCCCAATGCAAACTTTTGCTCCAGGAACGGCATTTCGGGGAAGTGACGCCATTTCAAAAGGAAATGACATCACTGCTGAAGCGCTTAACAGAAGAGGACTTCCAAGGGTACTTCCGACAATCGAAGTACAGGTGGAACCAGTGTATTGTGTATAACGGGGTGGAAGGGGCGGGAGGGGGTATTATGAAGGTGACGATATTGACCTATCTGAGAGTTAGTGCAATGCATTTTATTTTAAACGTATACACTCCTCGAACTTTTGGGACAGACCTCGCACACGTGCGCTGTGAACACCACTGAGATTAATCGTTATTTTACGAAGTAGAAGCAATTTATTGCGAACCGACTTGTCATATACAGGGTGTTCCAGCTATAACATTAGCCAGAGTTTTAAAATATGCGAATACCATTAGCTGGACAGAACCAAGGTAATGTTGTTTGCCGTCACTTGGAGATACTCAGATTATTATTCCTTTTTCATTCTGGCTAATTACACAATCAGTCCTAATTAAATAATCAGCTTCTCAAATATAATTGGGTGAAAAGTGTGAATGAGAAAATTGTAGATCAACATGAAAAACTCCCGATAGTGCTTTCTCTTGCTCAATACGCGCTACATAAAAGCGTTTTTCCGACCGTGAAAGAAGTCCGCTAATACACGCGAAGTGCCTCGAGCGGCCAGTCGCGCGGCAATTTTGCGTGAATTTGCGGGCTTCTTTCACGGTCGGAAAAACGCTTTTATGTAGCGCGTATCGAGCAAGAGAAAGCATTATCGGGAGTTTTTCATGCTTATCTACAATTTTCTCATTGACACTCTTAATCTGAATATAATCATTGAGAAGTTGATTAATTGATTAGGACTAATTGAGTAATTAGGTAGAATGAAGAAATAATCCGAGTATATCCAAGCGACGGCAAACATTACCTTCGGTCTGCCCAGCTATACGTGGCATTCACATATCTTTAAATCTTGGTGCATGATAGTTGGGGCACCCTGCACACACACACACACACACACACACACACACACACACACACACACACACACACACACACACACACACACACACACACACACACACACACACACTATATATATATATATATATATATATATATATATATACTGCATGTTTGGAAAAATAGAGAAAGATAGAGCAGATACATATATAATAGCGTGCGCGGCGTCAGGCTATTGCAGGGAAGAAGTTTGGGCGTGTTGGTGGGATACGGACTGGGATACATAGCGCAAAAAATGACATAGGGACAAGCAGAACACAGGACGAGCGCTCGTCCTGTGTTCTGCTTGTCCCTGTGTCATTTTTTGCGCTATGTATCCCAGTCTGTATGCGTCAGGCTAATTTCGTCGAAGAACCCTCGTCCCCGCGTCGTCGCCGACCTCTATAGATACCAAGCTGTACCGCGTCTGGGCATGCGACCCTGTGGGAGTAATTCGATCGCGACCGCGGCGTACTAATATGATTTGGTGGCGTCGGTCTCTCTACGTATACGAGCGTTCTCCCCCCCCCCCCCCCCCCCCCCCGTCTTTCCTTTTTCATATCCACCGCGATCTTGCGGCGATATATAAGGGCGTGCAGCGTCAAGGCGCCCGGCTTAATTACGATCGTCCGTATATACATATCGCGAGATGAAATGGCTCGCGAAAAAGCGAGAGAGTGTTTGCACTGCCTCGCGCAGAGGTCACGTTGTCTGTCGCCCGAGCCACTTATACACTGTTGTCCGGTTATTGCAAGGAATAGAAGGACCCTGTATAGGTTGTTTTGCGCGTGTGTGAGCACCGTGGCGCGCCGCCTCGAACCGGGGGCCATGCGAGGCAGTCACGCGGACGGCCGTCGAATCGTATAACGAAAAACCGGAACAGTTTCCGGCGTGTTATCACCCCGTGTCTGCGCGGTGCGCGTGCGCAAACCGTGGTTGCGTGACGTCAATTGTAGGCGCGCTAACCGTGTGTAGTACAGGTCGCGAATGTAACGCCGTTCGCTCACATGTGTGCTTGACCGAAGAAAAAGAAACAGCAACAACGAAAGGAGTTTGTCCCTCGGCGACTCGCGCCAAACATCGTGCAACACTGAGCTGCACGAGACCAACAGCGTATCGCCGGCATATACAAGCGAGCTATTATAACTTGCTTATGCCCGGCCGCGAGCCGACGTGCGTAGTGATGTGTAAACGCGCGAGCGTTTTTTTTTTTTTTTTTTTGTGTGTGTGTGTGTGTCGCCAACAATGTAAGCGGAACGAGACTGCAATTTGTACCGCTAGTTCGATGCCGCATATTCTCGAAACTGGCGTCATCCTGAGAAGTCGTTCCATTTGGACTCTCGCCTTGCGAACATACCGGCTACAATTAGTGAATTGCAACATGTGCCGTAAAGTAAATAGTTAAACACTTAAGTCACGATAATTTGTTAGCTAGTCGATTAAGCATATCGTTGTATCTTACAATGTGTTGGAATCGCACCGCTGGCCCGAGTTGTTGGGGTCTCGGTGCTGACGCCCGTTATTGCCAATGGGTCGCAAGCCCCAAGGGTAGCGTTGGCCTGGCGGCCTGGGGCACTGGAAGCATCCGAAGGTCCCGGCAAAGCATGAGAAGACTGGTAACAGAACAACTTGTTTATTCTAACATAGCAAAAGAGCGGCCGGTCAGGTCGACCGAAGTGGAGAGACGGGAGAGCACGTAACTCAACAGTACAAATCGGAGCCTCTCTGGCGTCCGGGGCAGCTGCTCTTATACCCTCGGCGTCGCGGTCCAAAAGGGAAGGAGGGAAGGTCACGGGATGAAGGTCACGGGACGGCGCAGCAGGAGCCCACGACGGCGCGAGCGGTTGAGCCGAGAGACCTGCTGAACCGAGTGTAGTGACGCATCGCCAACCGCCCACACGACGGCGCGAACTGTTGAGCCGAGAGACCTCCAGGCTCCTCATTCGGGGAACTCCGCTCCCCGGCTGCCGCGCTTTGACAAGCGAGGGCACACACACACACACGCACACACGAAGACACGTGGCACTGAAACACGCCTGGACACGCTTGGCGGGTAGGCGTCGCGGCGGCGTCGGACGGGCCAAAATGTCCGCCGCTTTGAACAAAGCCCCGGCGTCCGTTGCATCCGCGCAGGCATTACCGCGCGTTGTAGGCGAAACGTAACAGACCGCCCCGCCGGGGGAAGGAGATCCCGATGGTCAGGGGACTGCATCCGCTGTCCGGAGGGATGTCGCTCGATGATGCTCATAACCGAAGTTGGGCGTCCTTGGGCGTTTCTTGAGCGCAGCGCACAGAGAAGGCCTCGTTCTCACGTTCAGGTGCACACAGGACACTGCAAAGTGACTTCGGGAGAGTTGACATTTTTGTTCTCGTTTCCGGCAAGCGTTAGAACCACGCCAAAAGGCAACCGCTCAGTCAGCAAGCACGGCACAACCCTCACTAAGCCCTGCCAGGCTCTTTCCCCTTTTATACTGCTGCCTAGTTCCTTAAAGTAGTTTAGCAGCACTCAGAACGCGTCCACAAATCGGAAAAATTGCACTAAAAAGCACATCATCACTTTGAAACACTACACAAAAGCAATAAGTTAAAAAAAAATCCTGCCTCAGGAAGAAAAACATCAGTAACAAGCAATTTTGAGGCTGATTCCCACGTTAGGGGCTTCGACTTAAGCCATCGGCGTTACCGTTGAGACTCCCCTTTTTGTAACGCACCTCAAAGGAATATTGTTGCAAAGCGAGGCTCCAGCGCAGGAGGCGGCCATTTTTGGGAGAGATGGTCTGCAGCCATTGGAGAGGGCAGTGATCCGTTTCAATGATAAACCTCGAGCCGGCTAGGTAACATGACAATTTCTGAACGGCCCACACGATACACGCACACTCTTTCTCGGTGGCGCTATACGCCTGCTCACGACTGGTCAGCTTACGACTAGCATACAGGACGGGGTGTTCTACTTCTCCATTTTCCCGTTGGCATAGTACAACGCCCATGCCTCGCTCACTAGCATCACACTGAACAACGAACCCTTTTGAGTAGTCGGGCGATCGTAGCACAGGCTGGCTTGTTAGGGCGCTCTTTAGGGCGCTAAAAGCTCTTTCCTTCGTCTCATCCCAGACGACTGTTTGCGGCTCTGTCTTTCTTAGAGCATCCGTCAAGGGAGCCGCGATATCAGAGTACCTGGGGATGTACCTCTGATAGTAGCCGGCGACACCTAAGAACGACCGAATATCGGTCTTCGTGCGCGGTTGCGGGAAGTCTCGCACAGCGGCCACCTTTATTTCAGAGGGGCGGCGTCGACCCCGACCAATCACGTGTCCGAGGTAGACAACCTCTGCCTGTGCTAACTGGCACTTGGGAGCCTTGACTGTCAAGCCCGCATCGCGCAGGCGGGTTAGCACTGCCCGCAAGTGCGCCATATGTTCCGGCCAGGATGCGGAGAATATCGCTACGTCGTCTAGATACGGTAAAGCGAATTCTTGCTGTCCCCGCAACACTTTATCCATGAGGCTTGAAAAGCAGTATGGCGCGTTCTTCAAACCAAAACTCAAAACTTTAGGACGGAATGTCCCCATTGGTGAAATGAACGCCGCATACCTACTAGCCTCGTCTGTAAGTGGAACCTGCCAATAACCCCTGACAAGATCTAGGGTGGAAATAAACTGAGCGCTACTCACTCTCTCAAGGCGCTCCTCGATGTTAGGGATCGGATAAATTTGATCCTTAGTGATGGAATTAAGCCTGCGGTAGTCGACGCAAGGACGAGGTTCCTTGCCCGGTACCTCAACTAAAATCAAAGGGGAGGTATAATCACTCTCACCCGCTTCAATAACACCGAGCTGTAGCATTTTCTTTACCTCAGCCTCCATAATATCGCTCTGGCGGGGTGACACCCGGTACGCCTTGGATCGTACTGGCTCTGGGGAGGTAAGTTCTATGTCATGAGTAAGGACAGAAGTCCTACCAGGCCTCTCAGAGAACAGACCTTGAAACTCTTGTAAGAGCTGGTGTAGTTCGGTTTTCTGCTCAGGCGACAGCGATGCTTTACTTATTAAGTCACTAATGACTTGATCGGTGTCTTTCCTGTTCGTCACTGAGCCTAGTCCCGGAAGCTCGACCGGAAGCTCTTCTAACTTTCCCGCATCGGGAATTTCCTCTCCAGTATCTGGTGCTTTTAACGCTACAGGCTCAATTTTATCCCGTTCGGGCGTGCTCTGAATACCAGCTTGCTGCGCCTCTGACCCTTTCTCATCGTTTAACAACGTCGGCCCCGCAACTACCGCCTTTGCAGCGAGCTCCCGAACCTTCGATCTGGTTAAGGCCTGAACGCTAGCCTCACCAAACAAAAGCCCCTTCTCGCGCAGGAGGTGATCGGACCTGTTTGAAAATAAGTACGGGTACTGGGGGGGGGCAGCATAGATGACACTGCGGCCTCCGTCTCAAGTGCTCCGAAAGGTCCTTCAATAAGCACTTTTGCTACCGGCAGACACACGCTATGAGCTTCCACTGCTTGCTTGATCCATGCGCACTCGCCCGTGAACATATCGGGTTCTACGTAAGAGGGATGAACTACATCCATTGTAGCTGCGGAATCGCGAAGCACTCGGCACTCTTTCCCGTTCACGAGGAGGTCTCGCATGTAAGGCTCGAGAAGCTTCATGTTCTCGTCAGTGCTGCCTAATGAAAAAAACACGACTTTTGGTTTTGTTTCTGGGCACTGCGCCGAAAAGTGTCCCGGCTTCTGGCACGTATAACACACGCGCACTTGCCTCATCTCGAACCGCTTTCCGCGTTCGGCTTCGGCTGCCGCCGTCTCCTCACGTTCGGTCGGACACTGCGCCGAAAAGTGACCCGGCTTCTGGCACGTATAACACACGCGCGCTTGCCTCGTCTCGAACCGCTTTCTCATGGGCGTGAACTTCGGCCTCTCAAACTTAGAGCCAAATTCACCCTTTTGACCGTCCTTAGCTCCACGAGCCCGACGCGTCACAAACTCCTCGGCTAACTCAGCGGCTCTAGCCACCGTACTGACGTCTGGCCTATCCAAGACCCAGTACCGCACGTTCTCAGGTAACCGACTATAAAACTGTTCTAGCCCGAAACACTGCAGAACTTTCTCGTGGTCACCAAACGCTTTCTCTTCTTTGAGCCACTCCTGCATGTTTGACATAAGCCTGTACGCAAACTCTGTATATGACTCACTTTTGCCTTTCTCATTTTCCCGAAACTTCCGACGGAACGCCTCCGCTGACAGCCGGTACTTTTTTAGCAGACTCGATTTTACTTTGTCGAAATCCTCTGCCTCCTCTCTCTCCAAGCGAGCGACTACGTCGGCCGCCTCGCCGGGTAGCAAAGTGAGCAAGCGCTGTGGCCACGTTTCCCGAGAGAACCCCTGCTTCTCGCACGTTCGCTCAAAGTTAACCAGGAACAAACCAATGTCCTCTCCAAGCTTAAACGGCCGCATCAGGTCAGTCATTTTGAACAATACTCGTTCTCCTGCACCGTGTGCCTGACTTCCATTACGAGCGCGTTCCATCTCTAACTCGAGACGCTTCATTTCCAAAGCGTGTTCACGCTCTTCTTTTTCTTTCTGTTCTATTCGTTCACGCTCATCTTTCTCTTTCTGTTCTTTTCGTTCACGCTCATCTTTCTCTTTCTGTTCTTTAAGTTCACGCTCCTGTCTTTTTGCCGTCTCCCTCTCCTCAATGGTCTCAAGGCATTCCGACAGCTCGTCATCCTCAGCTTCTAACTCAAGAATAGCCCTTAGCAGTTCTGGTTTTCTGAGTTTGTCTGAGACATCCAGACCCAACTCTTTCGCAAGCTCCAGCAATTTCGGTTTGCGCAACGACTTCAAATCCATGGCTGCTCTGAATGCTGCTTTCTCTACTGCCTACTATTGTCTTGCCGCAAACTAACCCGGCAGCAACGACAACCACAATTACCAGCTCTGTTTCTGACACTAACAAAAGCCTGGCAAAACTCAGAAGAAGAAAGTCCCGCACTCACCAAACCTCGCAGCCAAGAATTCCGCGCAGTCGTTCCGCTGCAGGCAACCAGTCATCACACAGGGCTCGTTGCGCTGCTCCCGGATGGTCGTTGTGCTGCTCAGCATACAGTCAACCGCATCTCTTCGCTGCTGGCCTCCGTTGTCGCGATCTCACCGCTGGCAACCAGATGTAGTAATCGCACCGCTGGCCCGAGTTGTTGGGGTCTCGGTGCTGACGCCCGTTATTGCCAATGGGTCGCAAGCCCCAAGGGTAGCGTTGGCCTGGCGGCCTGGGGCACTGGAAGCATCCGAAGGTCCCGGCAAAGCATGAGAAGACTGGTAACAGAACAACTTGTTTATTCTAACATAGCAAAAGAGCGGCCGGTCAGGTCGACCGAAGTGGAGAGACGGGAGAGCACGTAACTCAACAGTACAAATCGGAGCCTCTCTGGCGTCCGGGGCAGCTGCTCTTATACCCTCGGCGTCGCGGTCCAAAAGGGAAGGAGGGAAGGTCACGGGATGAAGGTCACGGGACGGCGCAGCAGGAGCCCACGACGGCGCGAGCGGTTGAGCCGAGAGACCTGCTGAACCGAGTGTAGTGACGCATCGCCAACCGCCCACACGACGGCGCGAACTGTTGAGCCGAGAGACCTCCAGGCTCCTCATTCGGGGAACTCCGCTCCCCGGCTGCCGCGCTTTGACAAGCGAGGGCACACACACACACACGCACACACGAAGACACGTGGCACTGAAACACGCCTGGACACGCTTGGCGGGTAGGCGTCGCGGCGGCGTCGGACGGGCCAAAATGTCCGCCGCTTTGAACAAAGCCCCGGCGTCCGTTGCATCCGCGCCGGCATTACCGCGCGTTGTAGGCGAAACGTAACAAATGTCATGTCTGCGTTTCCTAGTAATTTAGTTCAAGTATTAAAATTTTGCTATATGCGACATGCAATTGAAATTATATATATATATATATATATATATATATATATATATATATATATATATATATATATATATATATATATATATACACATATATATATATATATATATATATATATATGTATATATACACATATATATATATATATATATATATACACATATATATATATATATATATATATATGTATATATACACATATATATATATATATATGTATATATATATATATATATATATATATATATATATATACACATATATATATATATATATATATATATATATATATATATATATATATATATATATAAAAGTACACTGCTGGTTGTGGCTATGGCGGTGGATTTTCATCTGAGACATGCATGGCGGAACTCGCAGGAGCATCATCTTAGGGAGTCAAATTAACCTCGCAGGACACAGCTCTTCTACCGCGAATGTTTATACACGGCGGCCTTAAATAACGGTTGGGAGCTGGCGGCGGCGGCGAAGAAAACACCTGCGCGCACACGTGGTTTGTTATTTTTGCTCTCTTTCGCGCGAAACGCACACGGCTTCGTTTCTTCGGCGCAAAGCTGGCGAAACCCGACAGGAAGAAAGAAGGGACATAATGGAGAGGAGTTCTCATTTATCTGAATCGCAATTTCGTGCAGGAGCTCGGCACAACGTAACATGTGTCGCGGCGTAGAAATTTGCAAAGCTCTTCGATGATAATAATAATAATAGTAATAATGAAGGCGACAACGCCTGGCAGTGATGCTCCCGCAGCTGTACGACCACAAAGGAGTGAGTCATAATATGTCTCGTGTGTGAGTGGTGTTAAAGGCGAAAATGAAGAGGAAAGTGCAGCGTCGTTACTGCCTCTCGTGCGAGGCCGCACCTCCACAGCGCTGTAACATGTCTCGGCGTGCTCGAGGACGGCAGCTAATTCGTTGCCGTGAGTCATCGTCAGCCGGTGGAGATCGTCAAGGCCAAGCACAAAGCGTTGATGCCACAGTATTCACGCGTTAGCGTTAGGGACCCCTTGTCGCAAAAAAAAAATCCGGCGTCGGTGTCGGCGACAATGTCCATATGAGAAAAAAAAAAAAAAAATCCCGAACCGCGCGTCCCGATCCACGCAGGCCCTCCGCGTGACGCAGAGGCGTTACTGAACTAATTGAATTTCTCAACGCAAAATGAGTCAGAAAATTCGTAAAGTACGACTTGCACGCAACCTACAGACATGATAACGTCTGACTGTAATTCGAAAGCGCGAGAAAACGTAATTCTGCTGCGTGGAAACTCGAGCATAAACCAGAAAGAACCGGAAAGCTCACCTTCGTGCACTGCGTTCGCAGTGCACGCAAAACATTGCGGTTACGTAAGCTGCAGTTTCCGGGAAGCGTGAGAAGCAGTCGCGGATCTTTGAATGCTATCGCGTTCCACTCTTAAAGGCGAAGCTTAAGCATCCTCCAAATTATTATTATTTATGGCACGAGCATCGAGTGATGCTCTTCTTTCTTGCGCAGCACTTCCGTTTCACTTCCTGAGACGACCGCGGAGAAAATTAAAATAAATCGAAAAAAAGAAAGGAAATAGTACAGTACAATTTTCATGGGTTTCATTACAGATATCATATCAGAACATAAGTTTAGTTGCAATTTGAGTTACTAAAGTGTCTGGAATAATTAGGATTAACTAGAAATCACTGCTTACCGCACACCAAAGCACAGAATCGTAGACTTTAGAGAGCCGCCACGTGAGCGCGACTATGGCAATATCCCTGGAAACCCGGAAGTAAAAAGCGGGAGTGATGACGTCACTAATGACGTCACACACAAGGCGGCATGTTTTTTTTTTCTTTTTTTTTTATTGCGATAAAGGCTTGCCCTTAAGGCATAATTCTTGGAGCGTATATGTGTATTATATGTGTGCTGTGAGGCCTGTGTTGTGTATGAATTGAAGCAGTGTTTTGTGGAATCTGTTGTCATGTATCCAGCGGTCATAGCTGGTTGTCACACTGTAGCGGAGGCCGGCTTGCAGTAGGAGACGCGAGCGTTCCGATTGTAAACCCGTACATGTCCATATTAGGTGGTATGTATCTGATTCCACCACAGGAATGGAGCAGTATGGACACGTAGCACCCAGTGGTAAATGCGACCAGTTCCACCTTGAGACAACAGCCGGTGTAAGGGCCACCCCGGCCCGAAGCCTCCTAAGCACAACTTCCTCCGCCCTAGTAAGATGAAGGGGGAGGGAGCAGACACACGGTGGGATAAGAGCGCGTGTGTCCTGCCGGAGAACATTTTTACGGGCTCGCAGCGAGTTACGGGGTTGGGGTGGGAGGGGAATAGGTGGAGGATCAGGATTAGGAGGGCAGTGTGCCTGCTGGTCAGCAGCAATGTTGTGAGGGTTTGCTGAATGGCCTTGAATCCAGTGTACCTTGACGCAAGTAGCTGTCTTACTATTCATAGTGTGTATTCTCTCGCAGGTTTCCATCGCCTTATCAACCTTCTTGAGTTCCTGAATAGCCGCTAAAGAATCAGTGAAGATATCTAGTTGCTTGATGGTAGGCAGCTTAGATGTCGCATCTTGCACAGCGTCGTGGATGGCTTGAAGTTCCATTACTAGAGCGCTGGCTTCCGTAGATAAATAGCGGTGGTGGCCGCTGATGAAATTATGCGTAGTACTCAGGAATGATGTCCTTCCGCCGTCTGGGAGAATGGCAGCATCCGTATAGACTTTGCAGGTGTTAACGCATGATGCATCGACGTTGTTGTGTTCGTCAATAATACCTGTTGTATAGCTGCGTCGTAACTTCGTTGGCTTATTAGTTGTGATGCTGGTGAATTCCCAGGGAGGCATTGGATAGGGCTGATTGTCGATCCGAGAGCCGCGGTGAAAATGAGCATGCAACGCAGCGACAGCCGGAATAAGTTGCTTTTTTATTTCACGTGCTTTTTCACGTTGCAAAATTAGCTCTGCAATTGTGTTGAGCTGGGCATGTTCCTGTAAGGTTGGTATCGGAGTGATGCGGGGCAGTGCTGTGATTGTGCGCATAGCATCGCGATTAATCGTCTCCAACTGTGCCAGCTGTGCCAAAGTCAGCCGTTGAAATTGTGCTTGATATAAAATTCGTGGCTGCAAGACTGCACGCACCAACCGTCGAGCTACGTCAGTACGAGCTCCAGCTGCTTTTGCTGCAATGCGACGAATAAGGTGAAGTGTTTTTGTCGAACTCTGTCTGGTTTTACGGAGCCAGTGTGCACCACTGCCGGATTGGTGAATATCGAGACCCAGTATGCGGACCTCAGAAGCCTCAGGGATTGTCACTGCGCCGAGTCTAAATGTGAAGGGGTGCTGCGTGATTCTTGTGCGTCCTTTCTTGTTGGCCACCACAACATAGCTTGATTTTTGGGCGGAAATGTCCAATCCTGCTTTCCGAGCGTAGTTGTTCACCACATCAAGGGCTTCTTGAAGCTGTTGAGTTTGTCTAGATATATCTTTATGCACGGACCACAAAGTGACGTCATCCTCACATCCGGAATCCGATGTAGTTGCCAGGCTAGAGGTATTAAAGCAACGTTGAAGAGAAGAGGAGCCAGAACCGAACCTTGTGGGACTCCTCTGTTCAATGTGAAGTATCCTTCTTGCCTTCCATCTACTCTAATCGCAAATGTGCGATTCTGAAGGAATGAGTAGATGAATCTTATCACCCGCGGTGGAAGTCCCAGGTCGATGAGGTTAGATATAATGATTTCATGGTCGATATTGTCATAAGCTTTCGTTATGTCTGTTGCTACTACCGTGCGCACAGCATGACTGTGTGGAGAAACCTGTAAAACATCGTCTGATAACATAGAAAGGCCGTCTTCAGTTCCCAAGTAAGAACGGAATCCAATTTGAGCAGGATGATATTTATCGTGGCGTTCAAGCCACCAGGAAACTCGTGTGGCCAGCATCTTTTCAGCGAGTTTGCAGACAGTTGAGGTTAGTGAAATTGGGCGTAAAGACTGCAGGCTATTTGGAGACTTTCCTGGTTTCGGAATCGCGATAACAATTGAATGCTTCCAATCAGGTGGAACGTTTCCAGTCTCCCATACTTTATTAATAGCCTGAAGAAGTGCGTCGAGAGCTGCTCCTTCCATGTTCTTGAAAACCTCATAAGGAATACCATCGGGACCAGGTGTTGTTCGTTGCTTCGAAGTTTCAATCGCCGCTATTAGTTCGGCCATGCTGAAAGGGCTGGATATTTCGGATATGGAGGTTGTGGCAGACTCATCAATATCGGGGCAGTTTATTGGTGACGCTTGATCGTATTTCGGGAAAAACGCTCTAGCAGCGTGTTCTGCAAATTGATGTGGCGAACTCTGCATCGCTAACCTAACGCTCGCTGCAGGGTCAGGTTGCTTATGACCGCGTTCCATTGACCGGAACGTACGCCAAAGTGCTCTGTTTCCAATGCCCGATCCAAGATTCTCGCACCACTCATACCATCGTCGTCGAGAAAGTTGCTTTTCGTGCTGACGCGCCTTCGCCTCTATATGGTTAGCACGTGCACGGCTACCTGGTGCATCGGGATTCCTCGACGCATACAATTCTGCCTGACGTCGCTTTGCCCAAAGTTGCAAAAGGGTGAGGTCCGGTTGAGGTTGTTCCTCGTCAACTGTGGTCACAGTGGTGTTCCTCCGTAGCAGTTCTTGCAAAGCGGGAAGAATTTCTGAGGGCTCTGAGGGTACTTCATCAATCGATGATTTCCGAAACTTATCCCAATGCGTGACTGTTACTCGTCGTCGAATTTTCTTTATGCACGTTCTGTGCAAACCAATCATTATTGGCATATGATCACTGCCCCATGTGTCTGGTTCCACCCGCCACTGCGGCATTCCAGGACCCAACCACCACGTGAGGTCTGGAGCGTTTGTTCTAGATACTGCGGGTACAGCACAGGTAGCCACAGCGTGATGGTTCAGCAGTGTAAAAGTGGCATCGCTCATGATGTTTTTAACTTGGTATCCTCTTCGGGAGTTGTACTTGTACCCCCATTCTGTATGTGGGGCATTGAAGTCTCCACCCACGAGAATAGGAATTCCCGGGTACGTAGACCGGAGATGGGCTATCCACCCCAAGTTCAAACGTGTGCGCTGCGGTCTGGCGTAGAATGACACTAGAATGACAGGAGTCTTCACTGGTCGTGTTAGGACCCCGACAACTTCTTGATTACCACTACACCATGGCTCCAGGTCAATCACTGTGTGAGCAATATGCGATGATATATAAACTGCAGCTTTTCCCGGAGCTGAAGCCATTGTAGTAGCACGTCTATCTCTAATAGATGGGTTATGATACCCATTGAAATTGGATAGGGAGCATAGCTTATTATGCTCTTGAATAAGCAGTGCCCATACATGTAGCTTATTGTATTGAAGCTTGGTTTTAATTTCTCCTAACTTGGAGTTTAGGCCCCGACAATTCCACTGTAGAATTCCATCCTGTGACAGCTGCTGCAGAGAATTAGCCATGATGCAGGCAATACTGAATGAGCAACGTTAGTTGAGCAAGTTGATCTAAAACTGCTGTCCAAACAGCTTGGTTGACCTGTGGTGCCGGACGGGATCCAGGCGTAACGGTGGCATTCGCAGTGGTTGATGCGTCACGTGTCGGTCCTATTTTCTGACGACGCAGAATTACCAATTCTTTATGTTTGCGTAGTCGCTCAATCTCTCTGGCCAGTGCGTCTATCCGAGCGTCAATGTCATCATGGTCATCATCTGACTGATGCAGAGGTTCCGGCATGTTATTTACCCGGCTAATTAATGGAAAACAGTTGCCTCCGAGTTCGGTTTGTGCGTTGCGTTCGCCTAAAGTTAACCGATCGAGTGCCACTAACAGACACCTAAGTCAAAGATTGCGGTCGCCTACCATATTTAATATTACTATTATTTTTTAATTGTGTGGCCTTCACTGCCTATTGACTTCCTATAACAAAAGACGGATTGCTGCACACACTAATTGAGACAGATGGTTGCAGAGCGACATGGTTTGCTCAGAATCCAATGACGTTAGCCCTTGGCGCGAATTTATAATTGCCGCCCACACTATAGGATACGAGCTGAATCTCTGAAACGCTGGTTCACCGTCTGCCCCGGCTCGGTATACCGCTTGTGCGAAACACTTCCTCCACGAAATTTCAAGAGCTGATAGTTCGCAATGCGCCTGTGACCGCGTGGACGAGGCTATACTGTATTTTACTAGAATGTCAGCACACAGCAACGTTTAATATGTTACCATAACGGCAGTGGCCCGCAGGCCCTTCAGCCTCTAGAATATCCTAGATCCATGACAAACATATTCATTGCAAGGGCGAGCGTTAATAGCGCTCCAAAATTTCTGGAAGCGAGCGGTATTCTCGGAAAATATTGAGAGCAGCGTTTATCTATGGAGTACTTATTATGTGGCCTCGCGTGAACCTATTCCATATTTTCTTATGTGCCGTAACTTTAGTGTAGTGATGTGACTGGACTTTGTGTGTTTCTCTTATCCTTCTTTTTCCTAGTTCTACTTATTTATATTTGATGACTTTCAGTTTTGGTGCGATATTATGTGACGTCTATGGTCATTATTGTCTGCGCATCTCTATGGGAAAAGCATTATCCGGCGCTAATTAAATATGCAAACATCTACTCAGCATTGTACATTAAAAAAAGAATCGCTGATCACTGTACATCGCATTGTATTCTAAAGGATCCGAAGATTGAACTTGGCAAGCGTTCACGGCCGTAGTGTCGTAGCATTGAAGGACTCTGCTTAAACTAACCCAAGCGTACACGTAATAAGCCGCGTGTGCTATACCACGCCTTTCTCATCAGGTCAGAGGAGAGGAGGAAACTCGACTCGCTCATTCGACGGTACATAAAGAGGGCCTTAGGCTTACCAATTAGCATCTCCACAGAGAAGCTCCTCTCTATGGGAGTGCACAATACCTGGGACGAAATAGCGCAGGCTGCCAAAATTTCGCAGCTCGAAAGATTAAGCCGAACGACCACGGGCAGAGTTCGAAATGGTATACGCCTGCAAACAGATAGGGGACTACGAGGCGAGTCAAACATCCCGCAGGACTACCGAGAAAATCTAATCGTCCCCCCCCCCCCCCTCCCTCGCAACATGCATCCTATATATTCAAAACGGTGAGAAGGGAAAGCAGAGCACAGCACTAATCAGACGCTTCAATTCGATTGACAGCAAGTCGGGTGCGGCGGTCGCCTCAGTGGTCGAAGGCCGAGGTGCCCCCGTGTCGGCCGCCACCGTTAGAAGCCGTAACACGGAAACGGCTGAAGTTGCGATAGCGCTCGCTTGCGTTGGAACGGAAGCAAATTTCATAATTAGCGATAGCAAAACGGTCATCTGGAATTTTGTAAAGGGTGGGATCTGGCCGGAAGTGGCAGGGGTTCTGGCCAGTGGACGGCTAAACAGAAAAATCAGCCTAATTTGGACACCCGCACGCACGTCCGTTCCTGGCAACGAGGCGGCCCACGAGTTAGCCCGAGCTCTCCACTTCCGGGTGGCTCTGGAGCTGCCCGACTGCCGGAACATGGACGGGGGTCTGCAAAATTATACGGAGATGGTCGAAAATTATCGGTTGCGCAGGAGACTCGTGCCACCACCGGATAACAGTCTGAACAATAGAGAGGCAGTCGCATGGCGGCGCCTGAAAGCTGGGAACTTCGTAAAACCGGTCTGGGCATACCATGTCATACATGACAGAGAAAACGATAAGTACAAACATTGTGGGGCGAGAGGGACCCTTGACCACATAATCTGGGAATGCGTTAGCTCCCCATCGTAGAGAGGACCGGGAAGCCCTTCTGCGGAGCGAGAACCCTACTCCACAGCAACAAGTCATCCGCCATGGCGGAAGAAGCCGCGAAGAGTCAAGACCTCTTTGTTTGCTTCTAATCGCGGAGGTCCCGTCCCCCGTTCCCGAGGCCTGTGTGACGGGGACGGGGAGGGGGCCTCCTTATCTAGCGGTACAATAAAATTGTCACCATCATCATCAAACGCCGCTGAGTGTCCGGCGGTCGACCGGGAGCCCAGACGGCGCCAGCTTGCCGACGAGTGTCGCTGCGGTGGTTGCGATTGTTTGAAACCAGAGAGCGGACGGTGCGGTGCGCGCCTCTCTGCAAGCCTCGGTAAACCAAAGTCGCGAGGGACACTGCTTTCCGTCTGGGCCTGGACCCTCGCAACCTAAGGGGGCACTGTTTTGACGGAGTCGCAAACACGGCAGGCAGATTTACTGCCGTGCATTCTGAATGCCGTGGATTCTGAATCGCGGTCAATATTTGTGCACTGCAGTAACAATTGTCTAGGTTTGGCACTCCAGCAGGTCGCAAGGAACTGCGATGTCGACGGCGGCGCTCTGAACTTTGTAAAGGGTGTTTCCAATCTAATCCTCGAATCGAAGAACAGGAAGACCGCTTATTCGAGCGTTGTACTTCCTCCGGGTAATGATGCCGGTGAGCAGGATTGTTCCAGACCGAACACCCTACTGTTACCACTGTGTTCAACGAGGTGGATAGCAAGAGTAAAATCAATGGGCAGGTTCGTTGAGAACTATGAAAGGGTTCAGGCGACTTTGCAGGAACTGGTACAAGTCCAAAGCTCTCTCAGTGGCACCAGCAAGACAGCCATAAAAGGATATGAGAAAGTATAAAGAAGTTCGAAACTTTATTGGGTATCAACCTTTCTATAGCCCCGTTTGGCCCATGCGAGGAATTGCCGAGGATGCTTCAATGCCCAGTTTACCGCGCTGCAGGAGCAAAAGCAGCAGCAGTCGAGGCTCTCTGTGACCGCTTGTCAAGGCGAGGCCTCATTTGACGTTCTATAAGGCAGCGGACGAACTCGAGAGCAAAATAGTTAGGTCTAAAGGAAACTCGTGTGCCCAGTTTCGCAGCCGCCCAGACGGCTTCAACTCACACACAAGCTTGAGGAGTCTGCAGCGCTTGACGGCAAGTCGTCACAAAGAAAATAGTTTTTGCCGCTATCGATCATATTACCAGCGAGATCCGGAGATGATTTGAACAGCCTGGCATGGAGCAGCTGATAAGCCTCGAGCGCATGTTGACTGACGCTGCTGAAGGTCGAAACTTCGCGGCTTACGACCTGAATGAGCTTTTAGGAGCACACGCTGCAGATTGTGACATCAGCAGGCTTTCAACGCAACTCGTGCTTCTCCCCAACGCTCCTGCGTGACGAGGGTCCGGCTGCAACTGAACGCATTTTACAAATTCTGCAGGGGATGCCTGCAGATGTGCGTAAGATGATGGACCAGGTTGTCCGGTACCTGCAACTCCTGTTTTCTGTGCTTGCGTCAGCTGCTTCAGGAAAGCGATCTTTCAGTGCTCCGATGCGAGTAAAGACATTTTTGCGCAATCGAATGATGCAGAGGCTGACACACCTTCTCCTCCTCCACGTGCACAAGAAGAGAACTGCGGAACTGCATTTCGATGCCGTCATGAAAACGTTCGTGTCTAGAACGGCTGAACGAACGCTAATTAGCATTTCTCTCGCGCATGCTAGCGCACATTTGTTCAGTCTTCACGTTGTTCAGTCTCAGCTGATTTCTCTCTATTATGTTTCAGCGATGATGACCTCTCTCATTGGAGCCTGAACAATACCAAAATATGCTCGAGGCACTTCGTCAAAGGAGAAAAAAAAAAGCACTCACCTGGCGATTCGCCAAAATTTCTACAATTGTGAGGTGCAAGGCACGCAATGAAGCTATAAATGACAGTTGAAGAACGTCCACTGCCGTATTTGCTCACTTGAGTAGCATAAAATAATTATTTGTCAACTTACTTTGAGTTCGACGTCACAATCATGCTTGCTTTGTTGTGACGAACACTTCGCAACCTACGGTGGTTGCTTAGTGGCTATGGTGTTGGGCTGCTACGCACGAGCTGTCGCGGGATCAAATCCCGGCCACAGCGGCCGCATTTCTATGGGGGCGAAATGCGAGAAAACCTGTGTACTTAGATTTAGGTGCACGTTAAAGAACCCCAGGTGGTCCAAATTATTCCGGAGTCCCCCACTACGGCGTGCCTCATGATCAGATCGTGCTTCTGGCACCTAAAGCTCCATAATTTAAGCACATCGCTGCGATATCCGTGGTGTTTACTTCTTTGGCACAATATGCATGGTTGTGGTGGTAAATTTCACGTGCGTTCTCAAGCGTCGGTGGTCCAAAATGGTCTTCGATCGCCTTAAAACCGCAGTTTTAAAACGACCGACACGTTTCAAACGAGCGGCGCAATAGCATGCCTCCGTAGCAGTCGCCGCCTCGGTGTTTCGCGGAAGTGACACGGTGGCGCTACCGGCTGAGTCAATCGCTGCGCCGCCTGGCCATTGAAGATAGCCCATACCTTCTACTTGGTGTCACTGATAACGCTGTACACATATTACTCATATTTAGGCACGGATCGAATCAGCTGGACGTGTTTCAAGATGTGCGCCACATCTTTTAAGTACCATATTTAGACAAAGTCAAGCAAAGAGAGAACGGTTGGAATACATTTTTGTTTTCCCTGTCCTGCTCTCCTGCTCTACGAATCTGCGCCCTTGGCAGCAGACGTCATCGAGATATACGTCATAATACCACAAGCACGACACAGCCAAATATTATTAGAGCAGTGTCACAAACAACGGCCGAGCTGACGAAACACAATTGATGCGTAATCACAGCAGTAAGCGTCAGAAACAAGGTGCTAAATTGCGGGACAGTACAAAGGACACGCGTTACGGTGAGCGGCGCATGTGTGTTGTTATGCAAATGCACGAAATTTCGTTAATTGCGAGATTCGCGAGAGATAAGAGTATCAGAACGGGTGCCAAGGGAAAGTATACACATTCTAAGTCGGCAAAGTGGGCGTGATAAGACTAGCAAATTTGCGGGCATCTGACGGGAGTCAGAGACGTGTAAGGCATGGGTAACTGCATGGAGGTCAATGGAAACCGGGAGAAGTGTTCGTCCTGCAGTTGACGTAATCGGGCTGACGATGATCATATGTGCATTGCACTTGGGCAACTCAATCCCACGTGTATCAGGCATGCTGTCGACAATCCGATAAAAAAATAACAAGAAAAAATGCTATGAGCGCTGAAACTTTGAGCACAAGTGGTATTCTCCCTTTTTAATTCAGGTTGTTAAAATACATTGGCATGCACATCAAGCGTACTAAACTCCTCCGAGTCCTCTCATCCGGGCAGATTTCTCTTGGCGCGCGTTTCCCGACAGAAAAGTCGGCCACCATTTTGATGACACCGCGTGTGTAGTATATACATTATACTGCCATAACGAAAAGAAACCCGTCGCATTTCAATGTGCGCATCTGACGAAAGTTCGTAAAGGCCACTAAAAGGGAGAGGGAAAAAAAATGAGTTGAGCTGTATGTATCAATAATTGTCTTTTCTGCAATACAAAAAGGAAAAAAAAGGGGGAGCTTGGTAAACCGAATATACGCAATAACGAAAGGCGCCGCTCGTGACTCCAACAAGGCTGCTCGCAAGAGCAAAGCGCCTTAAAAAGCGTGTCAGTGGTGCAGTGAAGATCTTTTTGAGTGACGAGACTCAGCTGAGAGCGCGGCTGTAAGCCCCGCTTTGCTTCTTCTTTAACCTTCTTGTTTTTTTTTTTTCCGCTCTCTTTCATTCTCTCTCTAATCTTTTTCTCCCCACTCCCCTTACCCCGTGCAGTGCTGTTGAGGTGCCCTCCCTTGAGAGACAGTTACGGCACTGCACGTTTCTCTTCCTTTCATCTTAAAATCACTACACACACGGGTAGCGTTTCATCGCGTAGTTCCGTGGACATACAGCTAAATGGGCGGACAGCACGTGCGCGTCTCAGTAGCGCTATCGCAGTTCGCGTCGAACGCGCCCCGCCGGATGGATGGATGTTATGAGCGTCCCCTTTGGAACGGGCGGTGGGTTGCGCTATGGTGTTAGTTGCGCCGCCAAGCTGACGCGCCACGAAGCGCTGGAGATGCACGCGCGCCCCCTTTGCATCGGCGGTGAAAGTCCAAACTTTCCAAGTCCAAAGTCCAGACCGCCGCTACCGCGAAAAACGAATGGACGAAAGAGAGCAAAATGAAAGTTTACTCGCTGTGGGAGGAAAGCGTTAGCTCGGGGCAAACTTCGTTACTTGTTCGAGTATACACGTAAAACGCGGAAATGCTTTCGTGAGACAACCGCTGGACCAGCTTGAATGAAATTTATTTTGTTGCATTTGTAGAGCAGAAATCGTCAAAATCGGATGACTGCAGGAAGCAGCATGTTGTTTTTTTTATTTTGGCCCTCCAGTTACAAAAGCCTTCCGAAAATTAGTAAGCTTTAAAATGATAGAAGCGGGAAGGGTTTTCTTTTTTTTAATTCGTAACCCTGCATGAAAAAAATTGATATCAGGGTTCTGTAAAACTGCATCCGCTACAGCAACTAAAGAGCGGACAAATTTGAGATGTATAAATTTACAGCTTACGCGAAATTATTACTACATTTACGAGGGTTTTGTAAAAGTCCGCTATAATATAGCAAATTAGTGGTACGTTTCGGAACGGTGCATAATGTACTTCCTAGATTTTGTCTGCTTTCGATGTATTATTAGTGCAGTTTATAGAATTGTGATATCCTCTTTTATTGCCGAGTTACTGAGCTGTAAGGCTTGAATTTTTTAATGTTGCAACTTTCAATAATCTTTTTGAGAATGGACTGCCTGAATAAAATCTGCATTTTAAGGTTACAAGATCCCAACTTTTAGATACAGCAATTCTCTTTAAATTTGGTGCACCAAACACCGAGAAAGAGATTTCTCCGGTTCCCTTCATTTACTTAGGAGCTCCCGAGAACCCAGACACCGCTTTAATGGCTCTCAGTCTAGCCCGTGCGCGTAATCTCAGGCCAGATCACTGATGAGCCCCTCGATGAGCTGGAAACTTCTCGCGACAATTTGCCACCCGCTGCCACAGCACAACGGCTACAGCGGCCTGCATTGGCCACTTTCCTAATGATCTAAGAGTGCCGGGTGTCGGCGACCAAATGCATTTTTGGTCGAAAACATCTTAAAAAATCTTGAGATAGACGTTCTTAGTGCATTTGCCAAAATAGACTCCAGTAACACTAATGGTGGTTATTACAGCAGATATAATATGCCGGCATATTTCAAGCACCGATGGCTATGTTTGGAGAAAAAGACATCAATTTGCCGTCTTTGCATAGACAAAAACGTCTACAGCCTTTTCTAGCAGTTTCGAGACATTATAAAGAGGTTGTGTGTTTCGTTAAGGTTTGGCGCCGAGTCGACGCAGAAGGAAGGCCGAGAAGCCACCTCACCAACGAAAGTGCGAGCAGGGGGTGCAATCTGAATGGCATTCTTCACGGCCACCATTTTCACGACATTGTACGCGCGGGTCATGTCCCAAAACTCGCGGGACACCTCGAGCGGGACGCCTTCGGTCGCTGTTGTACAGTGGTTCAGTAGAGAAGCTGTGTTGCCGGGGTGTTCGAATAATTACTAGCAGGTCTGAAGAACTGGCTGGCGACTGTAAGATTTTTCTTCTTGTTTGCGCTGCAGTGAACTGTATCTATGATGTTAAACATCCTTTCTTTATGGCTGTTAATAAACACATTTTTCGCATTTGGCTTATACTGGCTATGAACTGGAATAATGGCAATGCAATTTGCTCACCGAGACAGTAGATTATGCATGTTTTCAGATTTATATTTGTTAGTTTCGAATACTTCGACAATTCAGAATTCTGGAAATGGAGCCGAAGCGCACACAGAATAGCATACCATTCAATCACATAATAACAATATTGAATAATCTCGCAAATACAAATTGAGTTTCAAGTAGTGAACTCTTAAATCGAATACTGGCACATCCCTAAAAAGAAAGAAGAAACGTTGTTCTGGCACTCTTACCAAATCACATGAAAAAATCTGGAAGTGTATTACATTGCCAGGAATAGTGCCATTTGCATGAACCACATGCTTTCATTCCATTGTGTTATAAAGCGTTTACATCTTTGTTAAGTGTTTGCGATATTTTTATGTTATGTCACTGTGACATGTACAGTCTGTACGTATCAGTGTGTGTCCACTGCTCCTTCTTGCCTCATCGTCTCAGTGCTGTTTTGACCCCATATGTACTACTAACCAGCCCAATAACTGTCCTGAAACAGATTTCATTTTTTTTTTCAACTGACATACCCCAGAAAAATTGCTGCACAAAGTACATGTGGAAGGGTAATCCCCGGTAGCTCAACTTTCGCAGTTTATGAGGATGAAGAATTCATTTTCATTATTGCATAATTATATCGTTATAAGGAGCAAGTGTAATTTCCACCCACTAATGGTCAGACCCACATTTTTCGTGTGCAACATTTTACAGCTTGAGGAGCCAAAATCAGATTTGAAAGACCGCTGTCAGTTATTAAAAATGAAACTACTTTCTAACACATTCACACCAAAATACTTGGTTTAAATTTCACAAAACTTACTGATTGCTGCTAAAGCTTGCTTCAATTTAAGTTACCATTCTTGATTACTCTTGGCTGACATGTGATCACTCAAGTGTATCTAAAACCCTCCCAATGTTCTGCTTCCAGAGCGATGACAGCACTGACACAAAGCAACTCGTGCTGGTATGAACTGCTCACGTTACTTAAAGCATGACTAATGTCTCTGTGTTTGAACACATTAACACATTTTGTGTACTACCTTGTGTGTGCATGTCCGTGTGTGCGCGTGTGTGTGCATGTATGTAAAAACAAGTTTCCTTCTTAAGGTGCATGCAATTAGCTAAAATGACATTACGCCCCAAACTGTAAGTGACCTTGGAAAATGTTTTCTGCCACACTAATGAAATTTCCACGACGTTCCCATCCCGTCACTTAGGAGGACAATACTGCTTCTCAGGAAACGAGCAGTTTATTACAAACCAGCTTCAACTATATCAACAGCATCATTGGATCAGGAGTTGTGGGTAAGTAAGAAGTTCTGGAAGAATACACAACATGGTTGCAGTGCAGAGTGTAACGACTGTCACCCGTAACATCACAGGAATCGCATATGCATTAAAGCAAGCTGGCTTTGGAATGGGGATCATCCTGCTGATAATGTTTGCAGCCATTACGGACTACTCTCTGTGCATTTTAATCAAGGCTGGCATTAGCACAGGCACCTCAACATATCAGGTTGGTTGACTTATATCCCTTGCAGATCTCTCACTGCACCATGCATAGATGACTGCGCCGATTATGCACACTGCTGGTACATCTGTCAATAATAAGCTGGCGGCCGTAGCTGTCTTACGAGACCGATGCACAGTGTGGTTGACTGTTAAAGGGAACATGCCAATGTGTCTTCCTTGCTTTAGTGGCACTCCAGCTGCAATTACTATGAAGTTCCATCAATGCACTGCACTAAGGTGAAGGAAGGTGCCTGTCCCACCAATCACAAGTCGTCTGCAGCAAAGGGCACCCCCGCACTTGCCAATGAAAAATACAGTCGAACTTCAATATAGCGAAATATATTTCAACACGAAACTACCGTCACTATATTAGACATTCGTTAGAAGCATACATTCATTACGTGCAGGCATGTAGTAAACACATTTAAAATCATTCAGTTAATTTGTTCAGATCTAGAGTGTCAAACCTCGCTATAAGTCTCACATCCCTCGCCGATACCTTCATTATGTCTGAAATTCGTAATAAACATATTTTCATTACATGCTGTTACCGACGAAAAAAACCATTCTAGAGTTATTTTGTTATATTAGATAATTTTTTATATCTGGCCATGCCAGATTCTGATTGTCAAACCTTGTTATGAAGATGTGACATCCGACACTCAGACACATTCATTATATTTAATATTCATCATAAGCATATGTTTGTTACATGCTGGTATTGGCAAGAAACATTTTATATTTACTTCGTTATACCCAGTAATTTGTTAGAACAGTGGTCATTCATATTGAGATTCAACTGCATTCACATGTGCTTGCACTCCTGTGTTCCCTTTAACAGTGCACTGCACCGTACATGTGACCATTAGCAGCAAAAGGAACTGGTCATCAAAGAGAATGTACACAATGGGTCATCTGCAAACAAGAGTAAAGTTGACAAAGTTGCACTGAAGCGTGCCATGCATGCAATGGCCATGCAATGGCCATGCGGACTACTTCCTCAAAGCCCAATTCGGTACAAATACGGCACTTGATGTCCAGTTTGAGAACCTAGTCACTGATTTAGTCGATTGTGTGAATCTGCCTTTGCATGCACAAATCATTCCTTATAAAGAGATTTAAAAGGCATTTAAGAGCTTTTTTTACTTATACGGAGTTAAAAAATTGATATGCATGAGATAAAAAAATGTTATCTACTTTAGTACCATTTTTCTTGCGATAGGATCTTAACGTGCTGTAAGAAATGGTTGCACTTTAATAGTGGCACTTCTTTTTCAGTGTGCTTTTGATGTCTGCAACATGCATAAAAATAATTTTTTTCCCTTCTCCCGCTTAGGACCTTGTCCAAGCTGCCTTTGGCCTGCCAGGATTCTATGTCTTGACCATCATGCAGTTTATTTATCCTTTCATTGGTATGTACTCGAATGAGGCTATAACCTGTGTTTGAGAAGACGCTTCTTACTCGCTTGAAGATATCTTTTAGAATCGCATAGCACTTGACCTTTTAAGTTGGATTAATCAAACAGGCAGAGATTGTTTACAGTTCATTTTAAAAATTCAGCATATGATTTCTGAAATATTCAATTTAGGACATATGTTTCAATCACAAGATTGAAGCTCAACGTTAGTAAAGCTGTAGTTCGCAATAGCAAAAATACTGACTAGCACCAATTTTGAGATATCTGTCCATGAAACATCTGACAAAATAGATTGGTGTTTCAGTTAAAAATTTCACAAGGGCCTCGCTCTAGCTGGCCGGGACGACAGTAATTGAAATGTTGATACATTTTTTAGCAGATTTTGGGGACGGATATCTCGAGGCACTAGTATTAAAATCCCATTGAAGCACACACGACTTTAATAGTACTCGGCTTCAAATTTGCAATCCCAACATGTGTCGTGAATAGAACAAATAGAAAGCTAATCAGTGCAGCTTTTTAATTAGGCATGTGGACATTACAATTTCTCTCTCATGCAGGTAATTTCTACCTTTGCAAGAAATCGTCCCGATATGCTGAAACAGCACTATCTGTCAGCTAATTATTTAAAGATCTGTTTGCATAAAAAATACATATGTGTAACATGTGGTACATAACAATGCCTCATTTTTAAACTGAACTGGCTAACTGAGCATAATTTGAATCTTCCTCTCAACAGCCATGATCAGCTACAACGTCATCATTGGTGACACGGTCACTAAGGTGTTCTTGCGAATTTTCAACGGTGAGTGTACACACCGAGTTAGCCACCGAGTTTGTGGGTTTCTTTCATGCTGTTCTCTTTAAAACTTTCTTTTCTTTATTTCAGTGGCACCTGACAGCATTCTTGGCAACCGCCACTTTATTGTTATCATGGCCTCATTATTTGTCACCCTGCCTCTTTCCCTGCACAGAAACATATCGAAGCTCAACAAGGCAAGTGCATTAGCACAGGCATATGCCAATAGACCGGTGAGAGCCATATAGTGGCCAATAGGTGGAGGATTGTGACAAAATTTTAATTTATATGCTTGGTAACATTGAAGTCATTTTGCTTGGCATCTAACTCACTGAATTTGATGAGGTTTGTTGCATTTAAGGGAGCCCTGCAACAATTTTCTGTGAGCCTGTCATTCTTGCTTTAGGCCTTTCTTTTTTTTTAGCATGTCAAAGAACTAACTGCAAAAGGAATGATTGTAATTAATGCACACAAACTTCAAGTTATCGGTTGCAGAAACTTCAAATTGCAAGCAAAATGAGAGCAACTCTCGACTTGGAATCCTTGCGGCTCTCCCATTACTTTGTAGGGTGCGCCCAATAGCCGCAGAACATCGATGTTACGTAAAAAAATTTACAGACGATTACAGTACTCCCTAATGCGATATTTGAGTGAGACATGTAGCAGACTTGGCAATTGTCAAAAATATTATCTGCGGATCAAACATGTTGGCTTTTATACATCACTCGTCAAAGGTTCCAATGTAATTGCTGGTGCCACGTGGCTTCCAGGAAGTACCACAGCATTCACGTCGCGCATACAATCAGATTACAAAACAATTGCAAACCATGGCAATCAAGAAAAAGCGCGAATGACACCAAACCAAGCAAACCAAACAAGCACAAGCAATAGCTGACACGAGCAGACGATAGAACGAAACGAGCAGTCTCGCTGAGACCAGATATGAGTACGCTTCAAGCGGTTGGGTGGGTCCTGGGTGGGTTCGCACGACACTAGTTTCCTGTGCACACATCACTGAAGGGGTCGCTCTCAATGGTCTCCATCATTCGCTCTTAAATCTTTCACTGTGCTCGTTCACTTGGTTACGTCGCCACCGCTACTCACCGCAGGAATGGGCACCCAAAAGAGCTGCGCTCTAAAAAGTTCGCACACCATGGGTGCCAAGCCTGCTCAACCTGTTGATGGCACTCCTATGGTTTCCGCGATCAGGCAGCGCGTGGTCTGCTCTCGGAAGCCACAAGTCACTTTAATGGTTACAACAGCTTGTGCAAGGTGGCTGTTTGTGTGCCACATGCTCAGCATGTTGATGCATCGTTTCTATGGTTGCAACACCTCACCTGTTAAAATGGTTGTAAAACGCAACACCTCGCCCTCTGAATGGTTGTCGTTAATACTTAAAATGATTGTTAAATGCGATGCCCTATATTTTTTTTTTCAAAGTACTTTCAATATTATGTGAATGTAAATCACGCTTTACATTTTAAACCAATGACCATTGTGCCACCACTGACCTCCCAGTACATTGACATTACGTCCATTACACAAAGTGCAAAAAAATTGTCGCATCATGATCATGGGGTCTACCAAGCTGACATTTCCAAATTCCCTGAGTTTTCCAGGTTTTCCCTGAGTGCCTTTGCAAAATTCCCTGAGTGATGCAGAACTATGTTTTTTTGTCAAGTTGGGCTGAAACCATATCGCCAGATGCTGCCACTCTCTAGTAAGCATATAGAGTCAGACATTCCCTAACACGAATAAAAAGGGAATGTATACAGAAGCAAATATTTTCGAATATGAGCTATTTCTATCAACTGATAGCAAGCTCAGCGGTATAAGGCCCGAACTTTGTCACAATTGAGATTCTCTATGAACAGCTCGTAAGTCAACCTCAACTGTCCTGACATACTCTCATCCCACGCATGTCGCCTCAGTGTTGTGTTTCACTGCTTTAAAGAGTTTATTTGGTTTGGATGAGAGACACCTGCATCTCGGCATCAGCAAACACTTTGTTTTTTGAGCTCAAGCTCCTTCAAAATGGCGACAGCAGCTTCCTTTCCCGTTCATTCCTCAGTGCATAGGTCATTTCTGTTCTTGTCCTCCTTCCACCACTCGTTCGCCCCACGGACCATTTGAAGCATCTTCTTGGTCAGTTTCACAGTCCACGTACGATTTTTAGAACTCCCTAGGGGCCGCGAAAACGTCCGGAAAATCGGCCAGTTGGAAAAAAAATGCATGTCATTCACTGCTCTTAAGGGCTCAAACCGCCACAGGCACATTCGATAACGCTCTGAAGGCCTGTGGGTACACGTATTAGGCATATCGGTGCCAGTACTGTGACAGGAAATACCGGGTGCATGCGTGTATAATTAAGGAATACATACTGTGTCCCGTGGCATAGCCCCTTCCCACGCTTGTTATGCTTCACTGCAATACTTTTGCGTAACTTCACCAAGTAACATTTCTGTACAGAGGCGAAGCTGACTTTCGGGAACCGGCATTATGCAACGCTACGTGCTTTCCAAGCTTCTAAGCCAATCGCGAGGACCACAAAGGCGGAGTTCGTGCCATTGCTGACAGCGGAGAATTCTTTCAATAAAAAACACGGCACCCAACTGCAAGAAGCTTCATAGCGAATGTCGAAGCAGCTAGGTCTAGCGTAGTCGCAGTGGTGTCTACGGCTGCCAGTGGATCTGCGTGCGAGAGCGCTGGTTCGAGGTGGCGAGATAATAAAAATGGCAGCGGTGGTGGCTTTGATTAATGCCGTTTCAGACCTGCGGTCACGGAAAACGTCTGGAAAATCGGACGGCGAAGAGTTCTTGCGTCCGAAATTTGAGACGTTCTGATACACTGACTCTATGGGGCACGTGGTGGTGCCGCGAAGCCGTCCAAATTATCCGGAATCCAGAAAGTCGGTAGTTCACTGTACACTGGCAACTCCTCCAGCCGACGACAGGGCGTCAAACACGTTTCATTACGATTCCTGTCTGTTATTCGAGCAAGCATTACCGCGACTTTTGACCCTTTCAATAAAATTACAGCCAATTTTCCCTGATAGAGGCACAAATTCCCTGAGTTTTCCCCCAGTTTTTCCAGACTACTCAAAATCCTTGAGAATCCCCGGTTGGTAGACACCCTAATGATGCTGCTGTCAGCACTGCTGAACAATTAAGCTTTTTCAGGAGTGTTGCAGGGCACCTTTAAGAGAAAAGGGTTGAAATCTACCAACTGAAGGATGTAGATTGCCAATTTGTGCCACCAGAAACCATCCCAAGATGACTGTCAACTTGGTGCGATTAGCATTGAAGCAATGCAGCGGCACACCATATTGCCAACGCCTTAACGCATTGGGTAGATGTGCCCGGCTAATGCATCCCGCTGGACACTGAGCCATCTAGCGCCACCGCCACAAAATATTAGCGTGGTACGTGTCTGAATATACAGTGTGTTTCAGCAAACACTTCCAAAAATTCTTAAAGGCTGTCTGTGGCAGATAGCGCAATTCTAGTTCATGAGGTGGTCTACTTGAAGAGGCAGACATTATTTGCATGAAAAATTGAAATGCATAAATGACTAATTCGCAAAAATTCACTAATTACCTTATGGCCAACATTGCAATTTAAAATTCTAGCCATTTAGATTGCAAGGCTGATTTACTTGGAATGAATTCTCAGGATGACACCAGTTTCGAGATATTAATTCCCGAACTTTGCGGAGAAATGCATTGGCGTTCCAGTTACTTTCTTAACAAAACATTGTTTTATGCATTTAAGCACAAAATTAACTGGAATGCCAATGCATTTCTCTGCGAAGTTCGGGAATTAATATCTCAAAACTGGTGTCATCTCGAGAATTCATTCCAAGTGGATCCACCTTGCGAACTCCCAGGCTAGAATTTGTAAATTGCAATATGGGCCATAAGGTAATTAGTTAAAAAGTTAATTAATATTCTCTGTTAAATAGTTAATTATGCTGTCCACCTCTTGAACCAGAATTGCACTAGGTGCCAGAAGCAACATTTAAGAATTTTCGAAAGTGTTCGGTGAAACACCCTGCATATAATATGGGTTTGATTCTGCCTAGCACTGAAGAAATTGTAAAGGAATTTTTGTCATTGAAGGGGCAGCACATAGCCAGAGACAAGTTGGCTGGGTGACAAACTGGGTGAAGCTCCCAAAGAATGCTAATCGTACTAAAATTCTTCAAAGTTTAAAAACTAACTACTCAAGTTTACAATTCAGTAGCTCAGCAATACAAAATGGTATCACAATTCAGTAAGCACCTAATACACCCAAAGCAAACAAAACTGATGTATTACACTCCGCTCTGAAATATATTTGGAAGTAGGCTTTTGCGAAACCCTTGTAAGCATTGTAAAAACTTCACGCAAGCTGTGATTTCATGTGTATCACATTTGTACACTTGAGATGCTCTGACAGACGTAGCTCACATAAGTGACATGGTATCTGTTTTTGGTGCAGAATTAAGAATTATAAACTTAATGTTTCGTTTTTTTCCTTGTAAAACTGTTTATGGCCATTTTTCAAGGTCCCAAATCAAAAGTTTGCTTCTTTGTAGAATTAGATTTTTTCACTAGAATGCAACACATTTCATACAAATAATTGACACAAATCATACAAATTCCAATCTACAAGGCCATTTCTGCATTTCACGTATGTTTAAATAGAGAAAGCAGGGTCGCCCATAGTTAAAAGCTTACCTTAAGCCTTTATCTACCAATGACAAGTATAGTCGTCACCAAAAGTTTTGCCAATATGGTCAATAAATATTATAGTCGAGAAAAAAGATACCTTGTGGTTTTAACCAATGATGAGCATAGCTGTCAGCTTGCTTCTAGTCACAGTTTTAAATACTATAGATGGCAGCACTTTTCAGTGTTTAGTGGCTTCCTGTGTGGTGTGTGTGATTGAATGCTTTTGAGATATTCATTCCCAAAATGTGCAAAGACTATGTTGGCATTCCGGTTATTTTTCTATTACAATGCATAAAATGAAGTTTTGTTAAAAAGGCAAGTGGAACAACAGTGCACTTATATCACAAGTTTGACAGGGCATGTCTCAAAATTGAGGGCCATCCTCAGAATTCATTCCAAGTGGATATACATTGCAAACTTGCTGGCTGCAATTTATAAATTGCAATATGTGCCACGATGTAATTAGTCAAAAACCTATTTTTTGAGCAAATAATGTCCGTTGCAAGGTGAAAACAAGCAGCGGTTTAATTTGCTTTGCAGTAAAGTGGTGCAGTAAAACCCAAATATAACAAGCACGCATATAATGAATGATCTGATATAATGAAATCTAACATTTTTCTTGCCAATACTAGCATGTGGTAAGTTACGCTTACAGTAAATATCAATGAAGATATTTCCATGTCAAATGCAACTTTCTTATATTGTGGTTACATTGCAGTAAGCAATGCCACCATCATTTTCCATGCCCATGCGAAGACTGGTTATAGTGACTTAATCATTAAGACAAGGTGCTGCATGACTTAGCACAGGCAACATTGCGAGCATACAAAGGGGAAGAGCTTTCAAGAAAAAATGCTATAGCAAGCAACAGCAAGCAATGCTGCATGTTAATTACAAGTTCACGGTTCCCTGCATTCAAAGTTCCATTAGTGACTTGATTCACCTTTTTTTCTTTTCTCCACCAGGTGTCGCTGGCATCACTTCTAATTATTCTTATTATCCTGACTTTTGTGATTGTGCGGATAGGAAACTTTGTAGGCGTCATGTAAGTAGTCTGAACTCAGTCACACAGTTTTCTTGATCAGATGCCAAAACACTGCATCTCGTCGTTCATTACAGGCCCACTTCACCCGATTCTTATGCGTTTGCTGACAGAGGCATCACAAAGGCCATTGGTGTCATTGCATTTGGTAAGCAAAGTTCTACTTGTGGTGACATAATTTCCCATTGAAAATAACATACAACCTACACCTTGTATGCATCCGATACTCACATATGACCATATGAGATGCTGTACCAAGTGCTTCACTGAAGGGGTAAGTAATGCCCAAATGAAAATCCGAAAAGAAGTAGGTTATTTTTTCAGCACCAGTTCCAACATGTAACGGGGCTCACAAGTGTGTTTAGTAGCAGTTGTCAAGTGACATTTTGCAACTGTTTACAATAAGAGTGGAAAGTAGGGGTGTGTGACTATCTGAAATTTCAAGTAGGAATGAGATAGTCATTGCTATTTAATTTCCATTCGACTCAAGAATGCATAATCGGAAATTGTTGAATAGGGTGTTCGTTTCTTTTCAAATATAAGGGGCAACAACAATCGCCGTCTTGAAGGAGAGAGACTGATGCGAGCAAGGACTGTTCCACTTGATCTTGCTGCAAGGTAGCCAAGGTTGCTGCACACAAACGCTAGTCCCCAGCAAATGCACACTTCAGATAACTCCTCTTCACTAATCATCAAGTCATTTAATAAGAACCCCTTGCTTTTAGGCAATCTATATGCTAATTTACTGTACTAATTTAGGCAAGGCAATTAATTATTTGGGTGAGTTTTGCCATGTTTGCATCTCTTTAAGACAATGTAACGTGCTGTCATATCGTACTTCGCTCCTTCGATGAGCACTACCCACCCTTTGCGTGCATCTGGTGATGTACTGCTTCCTTGTTTAATCAATGTACTAGTCATGGCATACCAGATAACTGAAAGCAGTTGCTTCTCATTTATAAGCTCCTCAGTTGATTGGACATACAATTTAAATGGGATTACATGTGTCAAATAATGTAAAAAATTACTAATTTTTTTTACTGGAAGGGCTAAATAAAAACAATCACTTTGTTTAGAAATTAAAAAAATATTCGATTCAGTATTTGGAGGTAGTTTTTCTCTAATATTCGTATTTTATTAAATTCTGAAACTACACTACAGTAGACTCTCTTTGAACGGAACCTCAAGGGGTTCCGTTTATCAGGAGTTCCATTTACTGAGAGACAAAGCTGAATACAACTGCATGAATACAAAGCCAACTAACCATGAGGATGGTGTTCTTTTAATAGGCAGTTCCATTTAAGCGATTTCCGTTTATCGAGATTCCACTGTATTCGAATACTCCTAGTGAAAAGAGAAAATACTAGAGGGAGAATGCCAAAAAATACATTTTTTTTTCCCTCAAATTTTTACACATTCACTGTTCTTAACTAAGGGGTGCTGCTCGACAAAAAAGAGCTTGTTGTTTTACAAAGACAAAAAGGCAGGCCATGTAACGCATAGGGCAGATAACCAGTGGTCCATTAGAGTTACACAATGGGCACCACGGGAAGGGAAACAGCCAATGATCACAGAAAATTAGGTGGGGTGATGTAATTAGGAAATTTGCAGGCACAAGTTGGAATCAGCTAGCGCAAGACCGAGGTAATTGGAGATCACTGGGAGAGGCCTTCATCCTACTGTGGACGTAAAGATAGGCTGATGATGATGAAAAAGCATTTGCCAAAAGAAAGGAATCAGTAGTTCAAAAAAGCAAGATAAAGGCCCTCTGCTTGAAATATCCCTCACACCACAACTTTGATTGCACACATAACCAATAAACTGTTATTAGAGCGCAGCTTTTCGGCGCCTATTCCTGCGGCAAGCATCGGTGCAACTGAGCGAACGAGCACAGTGAGAGATGAAAGTGAACGCAAAGTCCAGTGGGGGATGAAAGACGCAAGGAGGAAAGCAAAAGAGGAGGCTGTGGCAAAAGGGTGAGAAGAAAAGTGCAGCGCGACAATGATGGCTACGAGATGGAACCAGAGTAGCGCGCATCGTCTGGGAGGTTTGTTGGCGGCAGCTGCTGTGAATCGTGCCCACGCGTTACCCACGCGCTGTCTCTCGCGATTTCTAGATTAGCGAGGCAGTCACGGCACAGTTCACTCCGTTTGCAATGTGCCGCACGAGACAGATTGTCTCTGCGCCAGTCAATATATCATGAAACGAAAACACATATAGAGCTGTGCTCAAATTTCGCATTAACGAATGTCGTAATCATCGGTGAATTTTTTTTTTTTCTAAATACAAATTCTGAACTTGTTTGCAGCATTCGCCATATGTATCATCATCACAACGTCCAATGATGTTAAGAAGGGCTGCATGGTATAGACTCTGGAAATAATTGCACCAAAGAAATCTATGGCCAAGGAACATAAGAGGAAGCTTTAGCTCAGGAGCACCTATCTGAATAGATGGAAATGGAGGTAATTTTTCTAGCCATCCACAGCACCAAATCGATGAGGTTCATTGCATTTCAAACAAAAAGTTAGGATTTTGTGAATGTAGCAAGAAGGCTTTTTATTTAGGCTAATAATTACAAAAAAATTCTACAATGCTGCTGAATTTAACAGAACTCAAGTATCAGCTTTACAACTCAGAAACAAAATGCCATATCACAATTCTGTAAACTCCACCTAACAATACATCTAATAGCAGACAAAATTGATACAATATATGCAACTATTGCAAAACCCTCCAAACATTGTAACAATTATAGGCAAGCTTTTGAAATTCATATATAAATTTGTCTGCTTTGTGCTCTAACAGATGCAGCTTACAGAACTGCGACATGTTTTTGGTACAGAGTGACAGATTTGTGAACTTCGTGCCTCAATTTGATGTAAGCTTACCAGTTTTCAAGAATTTTTTTTTAAAATTTGGGGTCCTGAATCAACATTCTGCTTCCTAGAATTACTAGAATTTAACTTTTACTTTCAGATGTAACAAACTTAAATCAAGTGGGCCCAGTGGTTGCCTCACAAAAGCATTTCTGCACCTTACAAGTATTTCAATAGGGAAATCGAAGTTTGTCTTAAGTTGAAGCTTCCTCTTCATGCAATTAAATTTGCCTTTGTGGTACGGGCATGTAGGGCAATAGGTAACTTTCTGCATTTGCTGAATGTGTCATTATCACAAATGGTGTTAAAAAGGAACTCACACGTGCGGTATTGGCTCTGGACGGATTAATGTATTTAGGAACTCACCACCCTAGAGACTAAATGCCGTTAACCTTGCCCATCTTGCATAGGTAATATCAATGGAAACGACAACAGATACTGCACTAACCTCATGAAGCCCAAACAGCCTTCCACATCAAAGCAAATTAAAACTTCACCTTCATTTCTGTTCATGAAGAATACGTTCATGCAAAAAATGCAATTAAATGTTATTTGATTGAAATAGTTTAGTGAGTGATTAGCATGTTTTCTGAACTATCCTCCACTAAAATCTCGCTCCAGAGTATCAAAAACACTACTACAGGCTTTCTGTCACGTTTCGCGAGTACCTATACGAATATTGAGGTATCAAAATCAGCTTAGCAAAAAGAAAAATGACACAATGGGCTTTGTGAGGTTAGTTAAGCAACACAGGCAAACTTCCTCCCTATGTACAATTCTCGCAGCTTACATGTGCCACCACAACTCGTTCCTGCTGTTTTCTGCCCTGAAAGACCCAACCCAGCGGCGATGGAACAAGGTGACCCACATCAGCTTGTCCCTTTCCTGCATCATCATCGTGCTCTTCGGCATTGGTGGTTATGTCTCCTTCCATGTATTCAGCCAGGGTAAGCAAGCTGTTATTGGCTGGCACCATCCGCTCCTGCTTAGCAGTATTAAATGGCCCCCACACAACACTCATTCGAAGGCCTTTTCTTGTAGCAGGCGGTTAGTTCTGAGGTGCCATCCACAATAGTTTGTTGAAGTAGCTTTCCAGATAACTTTCCAAACAACTTCTGTTCTACATGAACTTGTGAAAAATGTTGCATGAACCCCTTCAGGACTTCTTTCGCCAAGAATGGTACCAAGATGGTTCGATTTTTTTTAAATGTCCTGAAATGCTTGAAAAAACATGTTTAATTGCAAAAAACAAAAAGCCCTGGAACCTTTGTATCGCAAAGAATAGTTGTTTATTTGCTATTATGAACTACCTACCACATTCCTTTGAACTTTGTACAAACGACTGTTTGTATTGTAGCATACCTGCACTGATGCTGTGCCAACTTCTGCCGATTACCAGCAATGCTATAGCACTCGGAGCACAAACTCCGAACTACGCTTTCTCACACCACCTACACCAGATACTGGTTTTCTTCCAAATCTTCTATCTATTAACGTCCCTTTTCAGGTGGCAGATGAAACAATGGCACGTCCATGTGAGGATCACTAGCAGCCATCTAGTCTAAAAAATATTGAAAGTGAAGAAGATAGAACTACTGCCATCTGTGTTGTCAAAGGAAAAACACCCTTTGACAGCCCCTTCTCGTCGCAAGCCATTCTGAAAGTGGTGCAATATCTATGACGAGGTGGGCTCATAATAAGCCAAAAAGTCACAATCACCCGTCGCAAGCTAAGGTCATCAAGGGCCTTTAAGGCATTAACAACAAAGTTAAGCCTACCCAAGGCAATAAAACCACTCTTTACCAAAATCCACACACTCCTATCATAGCCCTCACAGTCTGGGATCCTCCGTGGCATGCTTCCGTTAATCTGTGCTTAGTATTCGGCACGAGGGGGCATGCTGCACCATCTATGTGCTGAAACGTGTGCTGGCATGACAATCTACTTGCTTACCTGAAATTAAGTGGCATGCAATCCATCTTTTGCAGGCGACCTGTTTGAAAACTATTGCAAAGATGACGACCTTGCCAATGTGGCTAGGCTGCTCTTCACGCTCACTATAATGCTGACATACCCGATCGAGTGTTTTGTCACCCGGGAGGTGAGGATGGTTTTGCTATTTGTGTTCCAAAAATTGTAGACGCGTTTATCTAGTACATTTAGCAGAAGCACGCGAGAAATGCATAGCTTATGTACTAATATGTGATAACTTTGAGTAAGGCAAGCTCACGTAGTTGACGATACTGCCCAAGTGAAATGTCACCGGTGTATACGATAATACATTTCCGAGCTGCTCAAGTTGGTAACAAGTGCTTAGGCTTACCAAGTGCATACTAATTGAATTCTAAGGTGCAGCGGCCTAACCATGTTAGACAGTGGAATCTGTGATGCATGCTTTGATTGTTTAATTTTTTGGGGTAAATGCATGTGGCAACATTTCAATGTTGCTAAGGCTTTCTCCTCGTGTGCCATTCCTAAGTCGTGTAGTTTAGTTGCTGCCTAACATTGCCAACACCATAAAAGTTGAGCTCTGTGTTATTCCTTTAGGCATGAATGGCTAAAATGACTAAGGAAGAGAAGTGGGAGAGCGCTCGGCTACACAAGTACGGTGCCTGTGTAGCTGCAGTGATTTTCTTGTATGCTATCGGTGGATGTGAAATTTACAACTTTTATGGCAAGACAGCTCTAAAAAAGGTTAATTCCTCTTTATAGTCAACCACCACTGCTTACAGACAGTCTAAATAAAAATTTTAAACTATTTAGTATCATTGCCAAACTTATGCAATGGACATATATGAGGTCATTCGTTTTATGCAGAACATCTTGTAAGAAACAATCGCATCTAGGCCTCTGCCATTGCTGCTGATATGCTACAATGGCGGACATTAGCAGGCGGATTAATGACACAAGTTCACTGCTATTCAGCAACAATTTTGCACTCTCAGCACATGACCTACAGCTAGTAATTGAGTTAGTGCATTTTAGTAAATTAACGAAATTACTGTTGTAATTTTTCTTGCTGCTAATAAATCCCTGGTCACAAGGCCGATCTACAAAAACGACAGACTTAGACAGAGTTTAATTTTTTGTTTCATTTTCCTTATAGAAACACCTGGTATGTGTGCTTATGTGTGTATCACAGCTAGATGTGAAATCAGGACAAATGTCTTTAAGCACGAGTGCAAGAAGTGTCTTAAACAGTCCTTCTCATGGCATCAGTGGTGGATCATCAACATGACTGCAAATGTTAAACAAGTTAGAACAAACTAGCACATACATTTTTATGAAGATGTTCACTAATGTGCACAATATTTCTGTGCACACTGCACAACATAATTATGCGTACTGATGCATACTTAAGGGGTCCCAGACCAGTGACAAGATTTTATGACATAAAAGCCTTCACGTTTATGTTTTCTTTGTGAGAGAGCTGTCCCAATTTACCTTTTACCATTCCCACTTCAATGTTTACACATTGATGGTACACCTTATTGAAAAAGTGTAAGTGCCACCACCCCAGCTGTGCATTGAAGCTGTGGTCATCAGCATTCGTTGGCAGCAAGGTTAGGGTATAGTCTCAAGGCAGATGAGAGCTGGTGACTGCAACACCAGAACATAGTTGCTTATACCTTCAAGTATCAACAGTAGTGGCCTTTATATAAAAAAAAAGAAAGAAGAAGTAACTGACACTAAATGGATGAAACAGAGAGGATTAAAAAAATGACTCCTTTGCCTTTCTGAGTGGCAATTATCTGTCAGTTAGGTACTTTAGTAGATAACAAGTAGACATAGAGCAAGTTCTCAAGCGGCCTTTACACTGTTGCGACAGGCTACGCAGCTACAGAAAGCATGGGGGAAGACATAGTTGAACATCTGAACTATACACATTGCTAATCTTGTGTTGACATTATTCTTCTATTCCTTTCTATCTTTCGTAGGTTCTAGACAATGCATTCTTTGTGACTAGGTTTCCATCAAACTTGGTGCGGCACATCATCATGACGCTGTTCATCGTACTGACCACTTTTGCATTTTCAACGCTGACCGACTGCCTTGGAGTTGTCCTCGAACTCAATGTGAGTGATTTGTGAGATATGCTTCTGTTAGGACCGACGACCTTGGTGTGGCAATGTTCTTGCGTCAGTAAAATGTAGGTTTGGCCGAGTTAGTAACTCAAGGTAACAGCACGAGCAAAAGATGAGGACACATCATGGCCCTGTATTTCTTTTTTTTGTGCCCTGATCTTTCACTTGCGCCGTTAATTCAATTCTCGTTTCAATACGCTTTTCAAGCTGTGGAGCTAGTTGCAGTGACAAAGACTAGGTTGCTATCGTTAGGCTATTTCAAGCTTGCTGCCAGGCAGAAGCTGCTCTGAAATTTCTCCAATTATTCCAACACTGTGTCAAGTGAGTCCAACTTATGCCAGTAAATTTTGTAATCTCAACACTGCGTCTAACATTCCGATGCCCTTGACTGTGTTTTGTTCCCTGGAAAACCAGTGTTACTGCAACGGACTACTGATTATCTGTTCTTTGCAGCACATGAACTACCCAACTCCACTTTTGCCTCTCAGTCCAAGAATAAGTTCTACCAGCATTTGATCTCTACTTGATATTGCTGTCCTTCTAGCTCTTGACATTATGCCTACTCTTTCCTATTGCTCATTGCACAGTCTTTAGCTTTTTATCAATGGCTGTGCAGGCCAGTAATGACGCAATACAGAGGTGAATTCATTACATGCTGATCCAAGGTGCTCAGGTTTTGTCAACAACACATTTCAAAATTTTGTCACTGTTCACCTTGGAAGGCTCCTCTGTCATACCTTGCTGCAGGTCTATTTGAGCAAATTTCCGTATCTGCTTCTGTATCGGGAACCACGCACATAGTGAACAGTGAACGTGGTCTTGCTTCCTGTGAAATCTCATGATGAGTCAGACTGCACTTACAGTGATCTAAAAGAATGAAAAATGCCTTTTAAAAAATTTGCCAAACAAGTTTGCCTACCATAGAAAAAGCTTGTACAAGGCTGTTACTTGTGACCATGTATAATGCTGGCACATTTTGCATTTACACATTGTAAATCAGAGGCTCTCCTTGATAGCTCTGAACGCGTCTCAGTACCCAGTGCTCCTCGTTTTGTGATCCTAGTATTAGGCCAATCGTCTACATTCCTATAATGTGACAAAAAAAGCATGGCAATATTTTTTTTACACTGGTGACTTCAGAAAAGAGAGAGTTGTCTTCTGGTGCTTACCTGTTACCAACCAGCGAAAACTTCGACTGATGATTCGCTGTCTTGATGAACTCAGCAGGCTGCATGTGTAGCCTCAAGTCCCTCAGACATGAGTACCAGACTTTAACAAGTTGTGAATTCATCCTCACAAATTTTTCTGAGGACAGGCAGTGATAGAGTTGTTGCAGACGTGGGCATTGCGAACTTTATTTCATGCTGTTTCAGCAACAGCATCACAAATACACTCTTAACATACAATAGGATAATTTTTACGTCAATAGTATGCTCTGTAATGGGCCTTGCCCATACAAGCATGATTGATCAGTGCGTGTGGCAGCCCATAGAAGTATGTATAACATTCTACCTGAGCAGATGTCATCTGTCTTGAGGTGGTTCCCAAAGAATGCAACTTGGGTGCACATATAATTGGGGAAAATTGAACCCAAATGATGAGATGGATCAAAGGCTGATAGCTAGCCTGTATGTGACACACAGCGCAAGTATCGGGATTTAATTAATTCCGAGTAGCACAAGCAAAAAGGAGGGACAAATGCTCTCAAGTGTTCCATCTGTACTGGCAAAAAATCACATCTGTGCTACATGAAAATAGTAAGGCATTATTTGACTGGAACAAGAACAAATGTTGTTGAGGACATGTGTTCTGGCGTTTTTCATCTTAAACGAGCATGCCTGAGTGTGTTACATAACGTGCAGCTAAGCCGCAGTGGTCATACTGTCAGATTGCACTCCATATGCTCACTGTAGTGAAACATGGTATTTACACAAAGATAATCATCAAGGCACATAGAGAGACTGTACAACAAATGACTTGAACCATGGGCTCAGTACAACACATTCTGAAAAAAAAAAAAGAACTGTACAAGTAATGCGAGGCATTACTCATGAAAACACAGAATTTCATGTTAGCATTGCACCTTATGTGCAGTACATTAATCTTCATATCAAAAATTTTTACCCTTGTGCTCAGTTGCAAGAGTGAAATGCTGGTTTGATGCATACATCATACATGCAGACCACTAACACCGAGAAAACAAGAACTAACATAATAGTACTCGGTCACCTTTTTCCAATTCTGAATGTTAGCTGTATGTACAGCCCTCTGTGTTTTATAGCATATCAAGTACAGTAGGTACTCAAGTTTACGAATTCAACTGAAACAGAAAAGTAGTAGAGCAGTAAGAAAATGCATTGATGCCTGCTGGTGGTGGAGGTGAACAGAAATAATTTATGCAGGATGACAGCTGTCACTAATTATGACCCCTTTAAGCATGCCTTCATACTGTGAAGTATCAGAATTTTTGAAGAATAGCTCTACCTTATCATACTTTTAGAAGTGAAGCATGACTTCCAGTTACTGTATGTTGCAATAGCCATGCTACACATATAACTGTACAAAATTATGTGAAAGTAAGGATTACATTAGCATATGTGCCTTACTGTGATGAACGCCACACACTTTTTTTACTTACAGCTGTAGTTCATCCGACCTGTCTTTCCTACATGTGGTCTTACAATTGCATATGGCAAATGCAAACTTTTGTGGTGGAGATGTTAAGGCCAGTAAACGAGAAAGAAAGCCTTGAGTAATGACCAGTTGTTGAGCAAAGAATATCGCTGCAACATTTTTTGTTCTGCAACTGGTCATCACTTCAAGCCTCCATCTTTCTGTGAAGCTATGACTTGTTGGAAAGTCTTGAGTAGTATTACAGCTAAACCTCTTTATAATACATCCAACATGCACATACCTTAGTTCTAAATGTACACATTGATAATCAGAAATTGGGTCTATGTAAAGGAAATGCAAGTACGATGCCTCTGACAAGTCATCAAAGGTCTCTTGTCGATTTCGATAACCTGTGCCAATGGTTTCTTGCTGCCAGAAAACAAGTATTCCCTGCGCTGTTATCAACACTGTCAATACAGCACGGCCATCCAAAATTTATACCTTAATTTGTTGCACTAGACTGAACTGCACAAACTGCTTCTAACGTCATGGCACACACTAACCCTGTGAAAAGCTCATGAAAGCCCATGTCAAGTTTATACACATACCACATGAGGTGAATGCCTAGAGATTAATGTTATTTGTACGATGCCACAAAGCCATATTTAATGTCACTAAAACTTAATGCCACTTAATGTGTAACGCATTCTGACAACTTGTTTGGCCATCATTTGGCTCTCAAGTAAGCAGTTATGGCTGCACATGCTGAACACATTTCTGAAGTAATGTGATATAATTTAACATAATATATGTATGTCTCTTAACCTTTTTAGTGGCATTTCTTCAACTATTGCATACTAAATAACTTCATTTATTATAACTGGCAAACAAACTTGTTGCATTCACTGCAGTAGCTGTCATCGTGGTGTCTAATGCAACTGAAAAAAAAATGGGTCACCTGCTGTGTGGTATGGTTGCAGAACATGACTCATTGTCGAGGACAGGGACGTGTCACTCCCCATTCACATCAGTTTGTGGCAGGTGTGCTAATGAATGTATTATAATTAGTAATGACAAGCGATGCCCTGAACACTTCCACATAAGAATATCAAATCACTGAAGCTCAATGTACACACAGACATTAAAAAGCATTCAGATTTCGTTAATCATAGCTGCAAGGCATCAAGAAAGAGGCATCATTTACAATGAATTAAAAGAGGCACAGCTTGAAGTTTAGGATAACTGGATTAAATTTGCATGTTTGTTCATATCGCATTCACTCACATTTTGCACCACAAGTAAAGCTCGCATGTGCTGCTTGGTTTCATTCGAGTGCAAGGTCAAAAATGGCCTCTACAGGCACACGGGCTGGTGGTTACACACAGTGCAACCTACCTGTCCTCGCATTAAGCCCAAGCCACAACCTAAGACACTGTGCAGGCAGCGTAGTAGTTGCACAGATTACAGCTCCTGCAAAAACTTGTGCATACGCAAGTACCTTGATACAAGGCTTATATAGCTCCTGTTTTTCATGCAGGAGTTCCTAACTAGCCATTCAGTTTGGCATCGTACGTATAGTATCAATAAGCAGAAAGCCCATCTGTACTGCTGTTACGCTCATGTTAGCTACACTGTCATAGCGAAGCTGTACGATGCTATAAATTACCTGCCTGCAAGTTAAACCACTTAAAGCTGCACCCAATCTAACTGGCACAGAAAGAAAAAAAGAAACCTAACGTTCTGCCCTCGACTCCATCTCTTCCCACCAGGGTGTTGTGGCCGCCATACCACTGGCTTACATCCTGCCAGCAGCCACGTACCTCAAGCTGGAAAACGGACCTCTGCTCTCTTGGGCCAAGTTTCCGGCACTCATGCTGGCGGTCTGTGGAGCGGCAGTCGCAATCTGCGGCACCGTGGTGGCCATCATCGACATCAACGCCGGCATCACTTGCAGCCACGGAGCTGATATGCATTACTGCACCGTGCCACTAGCAAACATCACGATCTAGACTGTGGCAGGTGCATGCCTCGTTCTTGTGCTCCGGCGCTGTACTCGAGCAAGCGGTCGAGCAAATCGTCTCTCCTGGCGCAAGACATGCATATACTTGACGAATTGGCTGAAAAAAAAGAGAGTGAAACAGGTAGACAAAATTACAAGAGTTAAGCTTCGACTATACGGGGGCCATAATCTGCATTAATCAGTTTCGTGGCCACCATTTCCACTGTGTCCCCCCTTAGCTCAACCAGCAGGAGAGTATACGCGATGAAGGAAAGTTGCAACAGGGAACACTTCTCGTCAGCACTTATTTTCACGCAACGTGTTTGCTAAGTGTACAGACAGGATGGGCAGCGGGAATTCTGCAAGGTTAACGAATGCCTGTTACCATCACACGTTGTGCCGTCTCTCGTACACGCACAAGCAATTGATCCGAGAGTACAGATTTAGAGTTGCGCAATACCCTGGGTAGAGTTTGGCAAACTTTATATTATGCCAACAGTCTGTGGCGAATGCATCCATGGCAGCCCCACCACTAGAATGTTGGTGCCATTGTAAACTTCTGTGCGACCACGCGCTTAAATAAGTGCAAAGTAGCGGCAACTTGTGCGAACAAAAAGCCAGCATTGCCAGCTTGGGGCAAACGGCGCTTGCAAAGACAGATAACAACGCCCGCTGGTATGAAAACCACTCAGCCTATGTACCTGCCAAACTTTTTCCAGAAGGTTGCTAACACAGCTCTGTGGATGTCGTAGGAAGAGTTTCCATGTTGCTCTCAAACGTACTGGAGAGATTCTTGAGACAGGTGACATAAGTTAACACTGAAAAAAAAAAAAAAACAGATTTTTTCGCCCTCGTGTGCAGGATATTTCTTTTCTCTTAGTGCATCCTCACGCAACACCTCTATTCCTCCCGTTACGGGGCTTTTTCTTTCTGGTGCACAAAATGCGATGAAGGATACTGTGATAAAGATCAAGCTTCTCCTTGCATGAGAAAAAGAAAAGATATCCTACAAGGTTATAAGGGGGGGTGCGCAAATGATGTGCAATTACAGCCTCAGTTTTTTTTTTAGCGCTCTTTGCAACGTAGCTTACTTAAGTGCAAATATGCACGGTGGTCGGTCTTAAGTTGTGTCCAAGAGACCATCTACACGCAACACCACTGAGCCCAATTTTACGTTGACAATTCCAAGGTGCGAGCTGCACAGTGCAAAAAACTGACTTTTTTTTTATTTTTCATCTCCAAGCTGGTTTTTTGGTTCAGCTGCGATTAAAACGCCATGCAGGGACAATATATATATATATATATATATATATATATATATATATATATATATATATATATATATATATATAGAACGAGAAGAAAAAGGGTTAACCGAGGGGCCCGATTTTTATTAGTCATATCATAAGAAGCCCACAAACACTGACACCAAGGACAACATAGGGGAAATTACTTGTGCTTAATAAATGAAATGAAACTATAAATTAATGGAAATTAAAGTGAATGAAAAAACAACTTGCCGCAGGTGGGAACCGAACCCACAACCTTCGCATTTCACGAGCGAAGCTCTACCAATTGAGCTACCGCGGCGCTGTTTCCCCATCCACTTTCTTGGGTATTTATGTGTCCTAGTAGAACCCTGGGAGTGTTAGCCACTTTAATTTCCATTAATTTAAAGTTTCATTTCATTTATTAAGCACAAGTAATTTCCCCTATGTTGTCCTTGGTGTCAGTGTTTGTTGGCTTCTTATGATATGACTATATATATATATATATATATATAACCAGATTTCATTATTTTGACAAGAATAATGTGGAAGTCGCACATCAGAAGAACTGACAATTTTTCAGCAAACTGTCTGTTTTTTTTCTTAAGGGAAGGAAAAGTATGAAATATGCTGGTGTAACTTCCAGCACATGGCAGTTGAGTCAGGGGGGGGAACACTTCTGTCTTTCACGCTTCACCAATCGCATCAGACACGGTGGCAGCAGCAGTTATAGCGCCTGCATTTAACTTTCTCTTGGCAATGTGTTGGAAAGGATGTTAAAGAACAGCGTGCAAATATAATTGCGAAAGAGTTGAACATGGTTGTGCAGTAAGTGAAGACCTTATTTGCGCTTTGTTATGGTTATTGTTCTGCTCACCGTACGAAGTGGGGCATAGTTATAATCGTTTAACATGCCTCCCTCGTAAACCTCCTTGCCTTCCAGGCACTCTGTACATAATGTATTATGCCTATTGCAAATATGCCCTTGTTCTAGCACTGACAGCTGTTTCCCGAGCATCTTTAAGCCAAAGAAAATGACGTCAAACTGTGTGCACCAGCAAAAAAAAATGTTGTCTCTCGCTGTTGATAGCCTCAAGTAACCAAAGAAGTGAATTTGTAAATGTACCAGCAGGGGGGGGGGGGGGGGGGGGCGAGGGAGGGGAGAGGATATGAAGGGACCACCTAATGTGTGCTCACGATTGTTACTCTTTATTTTGCACTGAAAGCAAGTGTTAAATGTGTCACATTATTACTGAGTTAATCACAGCTTGAGTACCAGCTATGTGGTCTCTTTCACATAGGCACACCATGTGTGTGTGTGCGTGCATGTGTGTGCATATACAGGGTGTTTTTTTAGCTGCACCAAATTCTTAAAATTAGGACAATATAAATCACGGTACGTTGCACTTACCATTCAAGTGTATGGATCGGCAGCCTTAGATATGGAGCAATTTCCGCAGTTACGTGTGTAATTAGCAAAGTTATGGTAATTAACTTTCTAATTATTAACGATAGGTGGCTACAACGAATGAGTACTTTGGGGCCCGTACTCGACACTACCTATCCCAACGATCAAATTTTGAATAGTGGTGTTCATGTGGGAGCTACACGAACAATTAGTTCCCCTTGGAAGCTCCTTGAAACCGAAACTGGCTGGCAAAAGAGCCCTGTATCGTCGATGTCGCCGCCCTCCCGCCTTTCGTCACGTCTCCGAGGTCATCACCGGTTCGGTCCCGCGAGCACCTTGTGTTCTCTCTTTGCTGTCTGTGGTGTTGGCCTAGCGCTTCAATGCCGGCGGGCCATGGAATTTACTTTGTCATTCCATTGGGCGCCACATGTCCACTTCAACAGATGAAATGCCATTTCAGGCTTTTGGATGAGAACGTCGTTTAGTCAAAATTCACTTTCTCTGGGAAAGCTGTCTCAAATGCGCGCGTGTGAATTGCGTAAAGTAAAACAGATGGGAACATAACTCACTGAGCGTAGGAAAAAAAAGGGAAAGGAATACCATATCGCCAACGCTACAGACTGATATGATGCCGTGCCTGCAGCATCTAAAAGCCCAAAGAGCGGGGTCAGCTCTACAGCGACAACATGGCGCCCAATGGAATCACAAAGTAAATTTGGCGGCCAGCCAGCATTGAAGCACTAGGCCTACGCCGCAGGCAGCAAGGTGATAATGCAAGCTGCTCGCGGGGTCGGACCGGCGGTGACCTTGGAGACGTGACGAAAGGTGGGAGGGTGGTGACATCGAGGACACAGGCGCTCTTTTGCCAGCCAGTTTTCGTTTGAAGGAGCCTTCCAAGGGGAACTAATTGTTCGCGTAGCTCACACATGAACACCGCTATTCAAAATTTGATTGTTGGGATAGGTAGTGTTGAGGACGGGCCCCAAAGTACTCATTTGCTGTAGCCACCTATTGTTGATAATTAGAAAGTTAATTATCATAACTTTGCTAATTACACACTGATTGCGGAAATTGCTCCATATCTAGAGGCTGCCAATTCGTACATCTCAATGGTAAACATAACGTTACCATGATTTATATTTTTCTAATTTTAAAAATTTGGTGCAGCTAGAAAAAAAGAGCACCCTGTGTATATATACATATATATGTATATGTATACCATACGGTATATTGGCACTACGGCAGTGCTCATTCAGGAAGCAGCACAATTACAAGCCACAGCAGGGCACAACTTGCTGTTTATACCTGCTTGTACTTCGCTGCAACTGCTGCTAATAAACGTACATTTTGGCAGCAGCGATATTCTTGGCTGTGATTAAACTTCTCAGAGCTGTGGTTACTTCTCCCAGTGCAGGTTAGAAAAAGATCTTTGGGTCGTTTTTTTTTTTACCTATATGTAGTGAGTTTTTCTTGTGCATTTACAACATATCCAAGAGCTTTTTGAACCCACCAGAAGAAGCAAGGGCTTTTGGCATCTATAACCACGTATTGCCCGTTTATGGTGTTGGCTGGTGCATTTAATTCACATTTTTCCCTGAAGTTCCTTTTCTGTACACACATACATACAAAGATATTATGCAGCTTTGAAGTTACGCTCCATTATGTGTATGTACTTAGGTGTTGAAATTAGATGTGCAGAAAAATTGATGTGCGTTTATCGTACTACACAGATTCTCAGGTTCACATTCAGTGATAAGGATGACAGCAAGAAGCAAGGATGCCCATTTTGTATGTTCACAATAGTTTCGTTTTAGGTTGGAGCAACCTGCTTTGTATTCGAATGGACCATTCTTGTTTTCCTATGTACATGTTGTGGTTACTCTGTACGTTGAATACAAATATGTTAGTGAGGTCTGCAAAAAGAAAAGAAAATCGCAATTCGATGACGGTGACACGTACGATGCGATGAATAACACAGTTTCAGCAGACCTAGTTTTTGCCACAGTAACAACAATATGCTGTCAGTTTGCGTATGACAGGCAAATCGTGATGCATGTGTTGGTGAAATTGTGATTTCACGGGAAATGGTGCAAATAAAAATACATTCGCTGTACGTGCTGCTCATTTGAAGCAGGGGCCTTCAAGTGCCAAAAGATACTTGGATGGAATATGTACACATAGACATGCTGAAATTATCCAGGGAATGTGACCAAAGAGAAAGCGTTTTGTAGGCTGGTATTGGAATGACGCATCTGCAGTAAATAACATATTGAGAAATTAAAGCAGGCATTAGCCACCTCACTCATGCTGATGAAAGATTCGAAATATCAAAAAAGAAAGGAAGGGGGGGGGGGGGGGGAAAGGACTCAAGAGTTACGTTTTGTTACCCACCAAATGAAGCACGACATTCCTCTGTAGGGCGATACATTGGGAATGTTGTCATACCGAAATATCTTCAGCTAAATACAGCAGTATGCAATAAATGACTCCAGATGCAAGATTTTCTTCAACTTGTCCACAACATCAGACAAAACCGGCTAAGCATTCGTGCTATTCCGCTGAAAGATCGCCACGAGAAATTCAAGAATAAATAAACTACAGTGAACAGGTATTATGGGGAAGTATCAATTTGACTGTGATTGGAACGTAGTACGCAAGTAGGCAAGGGACATCTCGGACCTTTTAAGTTCTATAGTGTCATATTTGTTTGTGTTGGCATCTGAAAAGCGCCTCATGTTTTTTTAGTGCTAGACGAGTTGAATTCTATGGGCAGACGTTTTATACTGCAATGCCTGTTTCGATCAAAAGCAAGCACGATCAACTAGTGTTGAATTCTTTGTTGGGAAGATATTGCCAGAGCAACATCCAAAATCTGCTAAAATCTGTAAATATTTTTGTGAATCCTCCGAAGTTTCACTAATTAAAAAAAATGTTTAAAATCGACTATCCACGCCTAAAATTTACTAATACGGCAGCACTGTCCAAACTCTGTTTTATACATAGGCAGGCAATGCTACAAATGCTAGAGACACTTACTTCACTGTTTGTAATCATGACCAAACGACAGTGCAAAACATATAAAAGAAAGATACAGGTACACATCATGTAATTGGATGTAACATTAAGTCTGACACTTTTGTGTCACCAAACATGGAGTATCGATTACATAGAAGGCATCGTAGACCTGAGCCTATGGATCACCAAGCAAACTGAGTGACACATCTCTACGACCAGCGGCAACAGTGCATGGATTGCGTTTGCAACTAAAGCAGAGTATTGTGAAGGTAAAAAAAAAAAAAAAAAAAAAAAAAAAAAAAAACCCAGGGTACTACGCCAACCAAAGTAGAGACTTAACAGGAAAGGCCTTTCGGCTTCCATACGGGGCCTTGTTCACGGGCAAAAATGAAAAAAACTGTGGGAAGGTTCTTTTAAAATTATAAATCTATACTTTGGCCAGCATAGTACCACGGGTTCTTTCTGCCCTTCACAATGCTTCACCTCGACAAGACGGGTTCCCATCAAACCTTAAACTTCAAAGCAAAGTGTGTTTGTCGCACATTGGAAGCACAAGAGCAAACAAATGATATGTAATATGTTGTAACCTCACATCCACAGGTTGTAGTTGTAATGTAAGAAGTAGTAGTTACTCCAACGAAAGATGTCGCACCCCAAAAACAACCTCATTACAGGAACGTGCAGAGTGAAATTGCTATGGCCGCGCTACTTGCATAGCCTGCTATGTATGAAACAGAGCACGTAGTATGTAGTTGTTTCAGAGAAAGCTGCTTGTGGGGAGTTGAAATATGCATCGGAGCGATCACCTTGCAACAACTGCAAGACATGTCAATGCTGAAACTGTGCTATCAGGAGTTGGGCGTGTAATCCACAGAGCTTAAAATTTGCTTATTGCCCACACTTCTGTCGTTAAAGGGAGATGCTCCTCAGAAGAAAAAAAAAGAAATTCTTTAAATATTTGTACTAGAGACTTGAAAATTCATCCATTCATAGAGCATTGCAAGCAGATTTCAAATATGTCGTTAGTTTCTGTGTAGACGCTACAGTTACTGAGTTGTGTCTTGCACAATGGCAAAGTAGAGTGATCTTGTGGGCACATTATTGTGTAATAAATTTTCGCAAGAAGCTTTGTGCTGTAGCTTATTTAGCTCTTTGTAGACCACTAAGTGCCAATATCTATTCAGACAGCATCTACAATTGCTGCAAATATAAAAAAAAGTTAGGACACTTCAACTATTTTATTTCACAATCACATAAAAATAATGTTGTACACGTACATTGCTAACGAAATTTGGCATACATACTCTTGAAGATATGTACAGTGCTGATACCTACTTGAAACTGCAATATCTCCCAGCAGTAGTTGCAATAGTACAAGGTTATATTTCAGGGAATCGAGGAAACAAATTAATTGAAATGCTTTAATCTTCTTGCATAGTTCGAGTAATTGAACGTGCTGTTTGGTTAAATATCAGCACTTTGTGATCTACAAAGAGCCAAACAAGCTCAGCACAACGCTTTTTGTGAAAATTTAATGCATAGAAAAGTGCACACAAAGATTACTATATTTTGCCATTATGCATCAGATAACTCAAGAACTATAACAGCTGCACAAGAAGTAATAAGATATTTGAAATCTGCATAGAGAACTCTATAAAACTGGCTAAATTTTGAAACCTTTAGTACAAGCGATAAAAAAAAAAAATTTTGTTTCAAGGAGCATCTCCCTTTAAAAGATTCATGGTTAGCGGCACTTGGGTGCGGCAAACCCGAGTCTGCAGTGATTCCAAATAGAACATTAAGTGCTGTTTCAGACTGCAAATTTTAATACATAATTTTTGTTCGTGCAAATAGAATAAGCCAGTTTGACTCTACAGAGCTTTCCAGGGTCAGTGACTGCCAACCCAAGCCTGCAGAAAAGCAGAGCTAGAAGAGTGGACAACTTTGGAAGGAGCACAGACACTGTACTGTGCCTGCGTGCCCCTTCCTATCTTGCCCTATCTTCTAGCAACGCTTTTCTACGATCATGGAACGAACTAGCCCGGCAGTCAACTCTTTATAACCGAAACCAGTTCGATTACCTTCCTAAAGGCCAGTTAGCCAAAGGGTACGCCACAAGATCCATTGCTCGCAGGTTGGGCTAAGGTCAGGTGCAGGCATTGCTTACGTTAAGAAATGACTAGCAGCTGCTGACTCAGTGTGCCTGGCAGACTCGCCTACCTCAAAAGTTGTGCATGCTCACATGCATGTGTCAGAATCAGGTAGTACTGCTTTGGCCAAATAATGCAGCTGGGTGCTAGCGCATAACTGAACCTCACCTTTAATAGTACCAGGCTGGTTCTGGCGTAACAAATAGAAGCACACCTACTACGGGACAATTACTGCAAGTGATATCTTTAGAGACAGATAAGCCGAGTTTGCTCTCTCAAATAGGTTGTGTCCAAACCATCACTGTGTTTACAACCGTGCTTGGCTGTGCAGTGTTTTTGTGTTGTGTGACCTAATGGGGTTTTTTCTCCCTTCACCTGTCACATCAATCGCAACCTGTAACTGTGCTTCTTCTGTGTACACACAATTTATGTCACCTTTTAGCTGTCAGAAGATGTACTGGCTCAATGCATTTTACCAAACAACTTGGTCTGCTCTATTTACACTGTTGAGGGCATTGTGAGTTAACATAAACTTATATGATTACATCACAACATGGCTTCATGTGTTCTTTCTATGTACCCTCTTGTGTGAAAGTAATGGACTAACTCTGCAGTGGCAACAATATTTCAGTGTACAAATTCAGCAACATGCACTAGTTTACATAATCTAGCTTACACAAGTTCTGAAGTTGCATAAGCGAAATAGTGGTGTACAGTTTAAACCCAAGTGCAACTCATCATACGTGTGCTGTTTAAATGTTCTCTCAAGTATTGCATAATCTTTCTCGTGGAGTTATAAAATCACAAACTTTGCCTTTAAATGTCAGTATTTTTACAGAGCACTTTTTTTGAGCCTAAATGTAAACTAACACTGTAAACTGCTAAATTTGACATTTCCTTTTAAATGCAACAAGCTTCCTTCAAAATGGTTCAGTAAGTGCTCAATGAGAGCATTTCCACAACAACAAACATTCAAAGAAAGAAAGAAAGCAGGATTGGCCCTGAGCTAAGGCTTCCTCCTCAACTGTGAAGAGAACTCTCCTTTTGTGCTGGCATGAGCAGGTAACTACTGTCAGCGCCCAACTGATTATGATGGTGATCATTATCGTCATAACCAGTACAACAAACATTCAAAGAAAGAAAGAAAGCAGGATTGGCCCTGAGCTAAGGCTTCCTCCTCAACTGTGAAGAGAACTCTCCTTTTGTGCTGGCATGAGCAGGTAACTACTGTCAGCGCCCAACTGATTATGATGGTGATCATTATCGTCATAACCAGTCTGTCACTAATGATGATCATCGTCATTAACCGTTTCTTTTTATATCACTGCACGATGGAGGCCTCTCCTAACGACCTGTCTTGCGCTGGTCGGTTTCAAGTTATGCCAGCAAACTGACTAATTTCATCAGACCGCCCCATTCTCTACCATCCTCGACTGCACTTCCTTTCCCTTGACACACATTGTGCAACTCTAACAGACCACCATTGTCTGCACTATGCATTACATGAGAGAATGATAACGCAGTGGCAAATGAACTTCGCAGGAAATGCTTTATCTAGCCAATTTAGGCATCTCTGCAGATTTCTGACCTTGTTTCTTCTTGTGATTGAAACCTGCATTCGCCTTAATAGATCAAGATCTAAAATTGATATGTGTGGCTGCACAGTGGCTAACTTGGCACCCAGTGGTCCATCTCTGCAGTAACACGCACCCTGCAGTTCACATTCCTTAGGAGAATGTGTCACATAAAGGTTCCTTGCAAGCGAGGTTTGAAAATTCCTCCAATTCCTTTGTTGAGCTTCCACATATAGTATTATTGTGTGCACTTGTTCTGTGAGCTGCCTTCATTTTCGCATCCACAGATCCTAACTGCTTGTGAATGTCCAGCATAACCGCAGCAGAAAAGCCTAGTTGGTGACCATCAAAATTGAATGTGTTTTTTATTTTTTTTTATTTATTACAAATACCTACAGCGCCCGAGTTGGGCATTATCGTAGGGGGTTAATTACAAACATAAAAGTCAACTTCGCGAACAACGGCATCATATCATCTGTGGTACGTATTAGAAATACAATAATCGTAATTATTAAAGAAAGACAACACATCCAATACTAACAACATCCGATTATAAAATTTGTTACACAATGCATAAAATGGCACACTGAAAATATTGTCTAAAACAGATTCACATAAAGTTCTCTATGGCAGATGAAAAATTGGGTGCAGACACTATCTCATCCGGGAGCAAATTCCACTCTGCAATTGTTCGCGGAAAGAATGAAAACTTAAATACATTAATACGACTTTGGTAGGCCCTTATTTTCTTGGAATTGTCGCGTCTTTTAGACTGATAATGAGGTGGTTTTAAATATATGTTCTTATCGATTCCTGTGTTACTACTGTTAATATTGTGTAAAAGCTTTAACCTGATTATATTTCTGCGTGTGGACAGCAACTTCCATCCTAGATTTTCCCTGATTTGCGAACCTCTAGTTTTGTAGTCGTAGATGCCCGTGACGAACCTTGCAGCCCTTTTCTGAACACGCTCTAACTTATCTTCAAGAACTTTTGTGAAGGGGTCCCATGCTGCGCAAGCGTATTCTAACACCGGCCTAATATTTGTAAGATACAAAGCTTCCTTCAGTGGTTTTGGCGCATACTTGAAGTTTCTGTGAAAAAGGTGCAAAAGGCGGCACGCTTTAGCGCTTGTTGCGTCAATGTGGGATGTCCAGTCTAATGCCGTAGTTAACATGACGCCCAGGTATTTGACTTCTTCAACGCATTGTACTAAAACATTATTTATTAAGTATGAACTGGGCACCTTTTTCTTTTTGTTCGTAAATTTAACATGATAACACTTTGCTACGTTCAAATCCATTTTCCATTTAGCACACCAGGAACAAATTTTTTCGAGATCAGACTGCAACACACTCGTATGTTCGGCACAAGACACAGGATGGTACACAACGCAATCATCCGCATACAGTCTGATATTTGAAACACAGCCTTCACTTAAGTCATTGATAAATATGAGGAACAGCAACGGCCCAAGGACCGACCCTTGAGGCACACCTGATAAAACATTAACCGTTCTCGACGTCGCACCGTTCAGAACCACTTTTTGCTGCTATTTATACAAGTAATCTTTAATCCAACCGTAAAGTGAATCGGGGAGGCCAAGAAATGATAGTTTGTGCAAAAGTAAGTTATGCGGGACTACATCAAACGCCTTTTGAAAATCAATAAATATAGCATCAATCTCTGTACTATTGTTAAAGCCGAGTGCAACGTCATGTATGAATTCAGTAAGTTGAGTGGTACAGGATAATCCCATGCGAAATCCATGCTGGGTCGGGATGAAAAAATTATGGTCCTGAAGATGCTTAATAAGACCAGAGTAAATAACATGTTCTAGTGTTTTACAACAGACTGATGTCAAAGACGCCGGTCTGTAATTGCTTGCCAAATTACGACGACCACTTTTAAATATAGGAGTTACATTGGTCATTTTCCAGTCATTAGGTAATTGTTGAGAATTTATTGACTTGGTAAATAATTCAACCAAGATAGGAGCAATACTGTGGGAACAGCGTTTCAAGACGTGGTTTGATATACCATCCAGACCATGAGCAGAATGAGGATTAATGTGGCACAACAGAGCCCTAATTCCAGCCTCATTTAAAACGATGTCATGCATTTGAGGTAATTGTTCGCGTAATTCAGGTATCGGAGTATGACGACATGCTGTGAAGACGGAGTGAAAATATTCGTTAAAGCAATCAGCCTTCTTTGTGTCATCAGTTAACATATCACTTTCATGCCAGAGAGCCGGAACGCTGACACGGTCTTTTCTGTTGCTTTTGACATATCGCCATAGCTCCTTAGGATTAGATCTTATTTTATCAGCTAGCGACGACAAGTATGTTATTTTTGCTGCCTTTAATTCTTGTTTCAAGTTTTTAGTTAGAGTTCTAAGCTTGTCATATAAGTTCTCACTTGGTGCTATCTTGAATGCCTTGTATACTCCAGCCTTCTTTCTTATTGACAGACGCAGTTCTTTGTTAATCCAAGGTTTATCCATTCTACGTCTAGATGATATCACTCTCGAGGGAATGTATTTAGCGACCAAAAGCAGGATTTTGTCTCTGAACAGAGCCCATAATCTTTCTATGCTGTACTGACTGCTGTATTCCAGCAATACTGGCAGGAATAAGTGTAACTCTTTGTCTATGGCATTATAATTCCCCTGTTTCATACATAAAAATCTTTCTCGGGCCATTCTTGCTAACCTGTAACTTCTTGCACACTATTGTTGCATTTACGACCTCATGATCACTTATTCCTGGTGCTGCCGTAACTGCTTCAACTAAATCATCATTGTTGCTAAACAACAAGTCCAACGTACTGTCCTTTGCTGAACCATAACGCGTTGGGAAATTTACAAACTGAGCAAGTTCATTGTTACGTATTAGTTCAATGAAGGCCAAGTGAAGTGCGGAAGAGTGTGCGTGTGGAAGAGCGTGCTTGTCGTTCCTAAGCCACTGGAGAGTACAGCCCTCACTTTACACCCGGGTGCATATGAGACAGCAGTTAACCAGAGGCTAAGCCGTGCCAGTGGCTGACTGTGCCATCTGTAATTTTGCAAGTTGCACAGGCCTCTCAAATGTTTTAAAAAGCATACTTTTGCAGGAGGAGCTTTACCTGCTTCTTCAACAACATATTGTTACGGAAGGATGAACAAAGAGAGGAATATAAATAATTGCATCCACTAGAGGTGATGCCATACAAAGAAGAGGCTTGGAGGAGGTACAGTTGACTACTAAAGCGTTCGATGCATGAGATTTGTCAAGGCTAAATTCCATTGTGCCATTGCCACTTTGACTAAAATTTGAGCTGGGAATGTGGCAATCATACGAGTAAGTGCTCACTGCACTTTCCAGTTCATCTTATAATAAGGGGGTTACTGCACTATACATACACGGACAACAGAAGTAGAAGTGGACAGGATGCACACAGACTCACAAGTGAATTTTATTGAGTAAAAGATGACATATATATACAATGATCAAAATGACATCATCATGCCGACAGGCCACCCAAAATCGCAGCCGCCACAATCTTGCTTCCAGAAACTGAACCTCACAATCAGCAAGTGCAATGGAAGGATCGCTAACACATACACGCATCGTCATTACCAAATAAAATTCAGCTGTGAGTCTGCGCGCATCCTGTCCACTTCTACTTCTGTTGTCCGTGTGTTTATAGCACAGTAACCTCCTTACTACACGATGAACTTCCACCAACTAGCCCAACTTGCTGCTCTACTGCTTTCCATTTGTAGGACGGATGCATTAACAGTGACAGAATTTGATTCTTTGTTGGATCGCGCGCTCAGAAAGCTTTCGTAAATTTTTTTTGGTTGGGGCTGTAGCCGATGGTGTGAAGTGCAAGTTGTCAGCCCATTGCTTGCTCTCAGTGGCAATACAGAGCCACCAAAAGATGCCAAACACCCCCATGCAATGGGTATTGAGTTGCCCAGAGCAATACAAACAACCAGTGGTGCTGCGGAGAAGCATTTATTTTCTTTAATTTGGCCACTCCTTGGTCTTCACTTCTGTACATTCGAACATACTTCATGCTACCACCATGCAATAGATGACATTGCATATGAGTACTCCATTTAAAACCCTATTTTTGTTGTTGGTACCTTACTTTTAGATTGCCACCTGTGGAATAAGTTCACAGCAGAACATAGATCTGCATGAAATGCCTTAACTGGCTAAGTGACTGTATTTCTGGTGACAAGAAGTACCCAAGCATCACGAGTTGGCCACACTCCCCGTAACACCACCATTTTAGAATTCAGATATGCCGACAGACCAAAGCACTGGAAGTTTCCCGATTTTCGCGTCACCTTTAGCTATCTACAAAAATGGCATCTGCAAACTGCGATACCTGCAAGCTTTTCCCACTTCATCCAGCACCACAAGCGGAAACTAAAGAAGCTTTAGGAAGACTTGGTAAGCAAAGCCAAATAATTGGAGGTGGGCAAATATCAACTTTGTTGAATACGAATTTAATATGAATGGCAACTATCGAGTCAAATAGGCGTAGGTGAACATATGCTAATGTGATCAAGCACGCGCTGGGGGCACCTTCCCGCTACATTTAAACCAGATGGGAAATGAGGGCACACACCGCTGTGCTTGCTCCGGTTAGGTCTTGGTTCCCCACGCATCTTTCCACGTCACCTTAACGGCACACGACGTTACGGTAGCTAGCAACACATAAAACCTTCACCTTTGGCTCAGGTTTGTCCGAAAAGTAGTCCATGAGAGTGATAAATTTTGTGCGAATGAACTATTGCATGGTTGTTGGAGTTCGAATTAGCGGAAGTTTTTCTCTATTCAAATACATAGGACTTTGCCGGCCCCAGTAGAGCAGTTCAAATTTTAACAAAACAGACTGGTGGGCTAGTTGGTATTGCATGTTAATATTTTTAGCACAAAGAAACGCACGACATGAGAGAAGGCACACAGGACACAGCGCTGTGTCCTGTGTGCCTTCTCTCGTGTTATGCGTTTCTTTGCGCTAAAAATATTAAGAGTTCGAATTGTACGTCAGTTTGAATTAAGAGATTTTGAATTATTGGTATTTGACCCTACTGCCTCTCAGATTCAATTTCTTCTTTGACAGCTTCTGCCAAAACAGTGCCATTTCAAATTTATCAGCATTAGGAATTTCTGATGCGAAAATTGTGATCATGTAACTATTAGAAATGTATTTGCAAGGGGTACAGCACAGCGTTCAACATATGGGAGTTCAAATGGGAGTTCAATGTATGCAAGGTACATTGATGCACTTTTGCATGGAGTTTTCAAGTGCATTTTACAACTGTTCGATATAGACAATAATTCGATGCATCCAAGTTTGTTATATTCGCGATCAACTGTATCCATTTAGCTTGAAATATTCGAGAGTACTAAATAGTTCCTTTCTGAATACAGATAGTTAACGGGGAATACAGCAGACTTCCGTTAATGCGACCCAGGCAGGACCGACAAAATAGAATGAATTATCCGGTGGGTCAAATTAACAAGGTGAAGGAAATATGCTAAAACAAACCACTGATTCATTTGGCAGTATTTACATGACTCTAGAACGCCCCCGAATCAAATGCGCACCCACTTTTTATGCATCCAAAGTAGTGAACTAACAAAGAAATGACATTAACACTTCTAAACGAAATAGAAATCTAACCCACACCTGATTTTTTAGAAAATAAAATTATTGCACAATGGCGGCCGGTTTTCTAAAGTTAGCTTCGCCACACAGTTTATTTTTAATTTAGCTCCTCCGCAATACTTCCATGTTATGCGCAAAGCATACAAACCCTGCAAAGGCTGTGTTGGTTTTTTTGTCCGCATGCACTGCGCAGGCAATTTCCTTTTCAAAGGAAGGCACGCGCTACAATCTGGTAAATACCATAATAAAAATTGTGAGCTACATTTATTGCTTGAAAACTTCCCTAGGGCAGGCCGAAAATAGGTGTTTTTGAAGAAAGCTGACACATTCTTAACGCATACTCTGTCCCCTAAGCTCTGCTGAGACAGACACTGCTATTAAAGGGGTTGTTATCGAAGGTCACCATAGGGGCCAGGCGCGTGCATACTGACTGGTCAAATTCAAATTATTAGGCGAAAACCAATCTTAGGATTGAAATAACGGAAGTTTGAGCCCAAGGAAATGCACGAGCGCTGGCCGGGACCTTCGGCTGGGATCGAATTAAGCACAAAAAAATCAATTAACAGGAGTCGAATTAATCAAGTCTACTGTATTGTATTCATATTCGAAACTTGGAATATTCGCCACCCTTGCAAATAACATATTTCTGATCAGCACCACCTTTAGTTCAGATCAATCAATGCAAGCGCTTCATTTCAGAAGATGACAGGAAACAACAGCAATGATAGCGACAATACATAGAAGGTTTATTTTTCTGCTTAGTCCTCGGTAAACTAACCCCCAACCCCTGATGTGCTTTGGGAATAGCTGGTGTCCAAATGAACACACCAGCAACGATTTCCTCTGAGTAACAGAAACACATCTTGAAGGCTGTGCTTTTGCAGACTGCGTGCACCAGAAATCACTGCAGAGCTGGAAAAACATCGTGGCTACCATATTTTAGATACCACCTACACACAATGTTCTAAGCCAGAGATTTTTGCAATTCGTACAATCCAAGAACGCTGGTAACACCAAGGTACAGCACATGTCAAGGACGGTGAGATTTGTGGAAAGAGACTTGAGCAGGTTGCCTGCCCCAAAGTGACTCTTACCCTGACGAGAAGAGCAGCAAAGCTGGGAAGGCTAGTGCTATGTGTACTCGCACATGTGCCCGCATCCTGCGGGGCACAGCCTCCGCTCGCTGAACCACGCGGACAGGTGCTGTACGTGGCCGCCGTGCGCGCAGCCCTGGCACCACACAAACAGCCCACGCACCACTTCATGGCTGCACATGGGCAAACAAGCAAAAAATCAAAAATTAATTTCTGCCCTTCTACGTGCCGAAACCACAATCTGATTATGAGGCTTGGCACAGTGTAAAACCCTGGATTAATTTTGACCACCTGGCATTCTTTAACCGAGCACGTAACTCAGTACACAAGCATTTTTGCATTCCATGCCCATCGGAATGCAGCCGCCAGTGCTGGGATTGAGCCTGCAACCTCAAGATCGGTAGCACAATGCCATAGCCAATGGGTTATGCCTGCCAGGTAGATATACACGCGAGCTGTTCAGAGAGGACAGCCATGAAGGAAAGGGTAGTTGTGCTATCAGCAAGCGTACATAACAAGAAGGAAAAAAAATTTATAAGTTCACCCAAAAGGTGTAGCTTTGACAGCAAGTTACACATATTGAAAGTGATTTGCACATTCTTTTTAAGTTTGCTCTTAACACAAATCTTTTGTTGGACACTTGTAAATTTGTTGTATGCACACTTTATTAACAATGAATTGCCTTTAGACACAGCACACTAGCAGCAGAGAGTGACAAAAACATGTTGTTTCCAGATCACAGCCACCTTTTCAGCGACTTTGCTGTTACAGATGTTGCCTGCTTCAGAAACTTGTCTGAATAAACTTGACTGAAGCAAGTACACTCTGTTGTTCTTTTCACCGTCAGAAAGCTTCCCAAGGTACGATCAAAGACTGGATCAAAAACTTTGTTCAGGCCTTGTTCGCACTACATAAAATATCAGTTTGCCTTCAGCCTTGCTGTTGGGAATTGACAGGATTTTCAGACTTATGAGTGCGATTCTGTGAAGCCTCATGCACAGGAATTGAAGAGAACATAGGAAGCTGTGATTGCAGTATATGACATCTTGCATGCCACAAGAGGGCAGAACAGGTACCATCAGAATTCCTCTCTTGGATGCTTGTCTCTTTTTTTTTCGATATTTAGCACAATTTTTCACAGACAGAAATTATTTTTCATAGAACTTGGCACAACATTCGTAAAATCCTAGGACAAGACCAAATTCGTAAACCTTAGAGAAAATTTCGGGAAGTTGGCAGGTATGTGTGTGGAGTGAACAGCTCACCAGATGGCGCAGGGAGCAGGGATAGCCTTGCAGCGGTCGCAAAGCCAGCCTGAGCGGCTCAGTGGCTTCTGGCAGCCGCCACACACCGTGTGCACAATGGTCGACTGCTGGTTCAGAGTGGACACCGACGCCAAGTTACTCAGCGATATCACCCGCGCTATCACATTCCACATCTGGAACCGGCTCAGCAGGTCTGGTGCGCAAAGCAGTTCAATGGCAGCATGGAAAGATGCAACGAGAACAGAAATGTAGCGCAACATTACATGTTCAACAAGAAAGAACAGAAAAATAAATGCTTCGAAGAGAACAAATGCTCCCATTTGACATCTACTATGATAGCACAAATACTGCACAGAAAATGTTTTGAAAAGTTTATCGATATCAAAACCACAAGCGTGTTGCAGAATGGCTGTAACATTAGCCCCATTCCATGTCTTTATACCTTGTCCTCATTCCTACATGCTACTTTGTTCAGTATATGATGCAAAGCAAAAACTCAGCAACAACTTCTTTTTGGTTTATGAAATCAGACAGCATAGAAGCAATTCATGGTCCCTACAAACACAGAGTAACCTATACCATCAAGTCCATGCCACATTGGTGAAGCCACAAAACAATGCGTGCAGTGTGCTATGGAGCAATTAAACAGCCATTTGCTTCAATGTCTCAAGTATTTGATCTCAGCTGCTTGCGATAGGCATTGGTGTGTGAAACAATGAAAGAAAGTACTCCTGTCGCAGTCTTCAGCACATTCATGACAAGTGAAGCCCTGTCATGTCACAAGAAAAAAAAAAGAAAAAAATATTTATCATGCATCCTTGCAGGTCTTGTAAGAGATCACTTTGTGTGTAGTTACAATTACAACATAACTGTAGTAAAATAAATTGTAAACCATAGCCTGCAAGCATTATACAGTTCACTTCCGTTAATTCGACCTTGACAGGAACAACGAAATTGACTGAATTATCCGGCGGGTCGAATTAAACAGGATGGATAAAAAAATGCCAGGACACATTGCTGATTCATTGGCAGAATTTGTTTGAGTTTAACATGCCTCCAAATCATATGCATGCTCACTTCTATGTGTCCAAAGTAGAAAACTAATGGAGAAATGACTTAAAGCTCCTAACCAAAGTAGAAATCTAACGTGGAAAGAATGGTGGCCACTTTCCTAAAGTCAGCTTTGCTACATGAATGTTAAAGTCAGCTTCGCCACAATACAGGCATTTTATGCAGTAAATCATACAAGCACTGCAAAAGTAGTTTTGGCTTTCTGTCCGATTGCATTGCGCAGGCAATTTTTGGCCCAATTACTTTGGAATGTGAAAGGTGCCCATTGGTATCGGGTAAATACTGTAATGAGACATTGCGAGTGTTTGCTCGAAAATCTTCCTAGGGCAGGCCAAAATTCTGAGTACTCAAAGGGAGGTGACGTGTGTCCAACGCATTCGCTGTCTAAGTTCCGCCGAGACAGATGCTGCCACTAAAAGGATCATTACTGTGTCCCCACAGAGGTCAGGCACTCGCATGCGAACTGGTCAAGTTCAAGTTATCCGGCGAATGCCAATTCTAGGACCGAAATAACGTTTGGGCTCATAGAAATGCATGGGTGCCGGACAGGACCTTCAGTTGAGATTAAGTTAACGGAAAAATCGAATTAACTGGAGTCGAATTAATGGAAGTCTAATGTATGTGATAGCAGACAGACCTTTCCCACCAACAAAAGTCTGCTTCGAAAGCTGGGCGAATCTCAGTTTCTTTCCAGCCCATGTGTGACAAACATTAAGGTTGCTGAATCATAGATGGAAAGTTAAAAGTACAACAACCACATGCAACAGAGTTTGATATTGTTGGATTTTTGGCAGATCTTTGTGTGCTCTGTGGCATTAACATGATGGTAACATTGCTTTAATAGGATCAGTGTGTCATGCCAAGAGACAAGCATGCAGGCATTACAAGATGCCCTCTAGTGAGTAGAAAGTAATATCCTGCAAGGCTTGTTTTAGGTGTGACTGAAATTCGTTAGAAAATAAAACAGTGACAAAATAATATTAAAAATGTTGAAAGTTCTGAAAGGGTTGGAAAAATCAATCATTTATCAACGACATATGCTAATGTTATCAATCATTTATCAACAACATGAGCTAATGCTAAGAAACCAAAAGAAAGTAACTGTATGCGCCAATAACTTCAATGGCACAAAGAAAACATGGTAAAAGAAAATACAGAAGAATAAATGCTGAGTGCAAAACATCACGCTACATATATCAACACTTTGAAACAAATTCACTGCCTACCTATGTACGCAAGAAACCAGGACTCCAATGTCGATTCTTCTAAGCAGCCTTTCAATTTGTCTCCCAGAACAATTGTGGCTGATACAGCTGTCTGAACATCACCCTGCAACACCAAAGCAAATGCGCGTTCAGCATTATTTTGCTGGAAAAAAACGTCCTGTTATCATCATGAAAGAAACGAAGCTTACAACAGGACAAGGAGAAGCAGATAACAAAAAGACTGCGCTTGCATTTGTTGTCTACTTTGTACCCTGCTTTAGGTGTTGTTTCTTATGCACTGAGTGGCCCAAATAAACGCTCTGCTAAAAATGAAGTTGTAGGGGTTGACAGCCCCAAACTGCACAGTGGACTACGAGTTCTCCCGCAGAGGAGGGCTCCGGATTAAGTATGGCCACCTGGTGTTCTGTGATGTGCACCTAAAACCTGGTAGATGAGTGATCTTGGAGCCTGCAGCTGCCGAGGCCAAGACAATCGAACCCACAACCTTGGCTTGTGCTCAGCAAAGCCACGCCATAGCCACTGAGCTACCGCAGTGAGTGAGGAGTGCTCTGCCGATTTCCTGCTATGTCCGCGTAATGCATGTAACAGACATACAGAGGGATGCTTGTTATTCTGTAGCTAATCCTTCCTAACCTTGAGCTTTGCTTCCTAGTTCTAGTTCCCATCATATGCACAAGTGCACAGTATTCAGTGAAAGCTTGCAAAACAGAGAAACATGATAGCCTACAAGCCAAGTCTACGTACTAAAGCTGACAGCTGGGCCAGTTGGAACGCAGACATTCATGACATTTCCAGTGCTTGTAAGAAATAGAAACACTTGAGGAGAGTAGACCTCCGCACACAATGAACTTGCAGAACACCAGTGCCCTCTCTGTCCTGCCCTGTCCTTTCTTTTTTTTTTGTTCCCCTTCACTGCAAGTGCTTCTTTTTCCTACAAGTGCTGGAAATGTCACAAATGTCGAGTCTACGCAGAACAAAGGCACTCACCTGGTCTACGTAGTGCGTAAGCATGCTGAGAACGACCTCTCGGCAATTCCAGGCTGGAAGGCACAGCGGCCGAAACACGGTCAGCACTTTGCCCTGGTCTTCGGTATCCCCTCCGGTGCCACCACCGTACAGGAGTGTCTCGGGCCCCTCTTCTTCGTCCCCGCTTGTAGGTGAGCTCTGTGGGTGCCCCAGATCTGGTACGGGTGGCGAGTCCCGGATTGGATGACGCGGCTCAAACGCCTCGGTGGGCAGTGACCACTCCTGCTGCTGCTGTTGTTGCATGCTTTCCGTACCCCCGGCACTAGCAACCTGCCATGTGCAATGAAATAAAGAAAGAGTGGCATGGTATGGTTCGTTTGTTTGTTCATTTATTTATTTATTAGACACACTGTTGGCCTGTTGGGCTGAACAAGAGCATGGGAAACGATATACCAGAACACACAGTATAATGTACAGTAGAACCTAGTTGCTACAATCTGGTTACGTGTGATTTCCTGGCACAAACACTTGCAGTCGAGAAAACAAATGTGACCTGATACAGTTACGCCTCTTTTGTACAGCTCCCAGAAAAAACATGGTCTTTCGGCACCAATGTTCAGTACATTGGTAAACTGCAATTGCATGAAACGTTTTCTGACCGCTAGATCCCATATAAACAAGAAAAGGCACGAGGCGCGAGGCACGCATTACCAAGGACGGTAGTTACCTGCCGCAGCAGCTTCCCTCCAATACTCACCCGCCCGTCTCACTTGAAAACACCGGCGTGCACTCAGTTCCCTATTCAAGCGCCAGCAAATCACCTCCCGAGTTGTCGTACGTTGCATGGACAGCAACACCCACCAACGCTACTGCGATGAGCACCTTTCCCTATCTGCTTCACAGTGCGTGGGGCGCAGTGCCGTTGGAAGTGTACTGCATGCTTCTAATAGGCCATAACACAAATGTGCCATTGTTCCCTGCTGCAGCCAGAGCGAAGTAAGCATAATGTTTCACTCTGGCAGCACCGTAGGCATCGTGTTCCAGCGTCACCCACCAGCTTTATTTAGTTGTGATTGCCTGTCGCCACCTTAAAAGACTTCGCAATAGGAAAACGACGTTCATCTCGGGTTGCTTGAGCCGCAACAGCTCGACGCGTGCCTGCGTCTTGTGCCGCAACGATTCGTGCTGAGTGGGCATGTCAAAACTTCCTGCCAAAATGCCTTGCCCGGAGAAGCTGCCAACCCAAGCCAAATTCGAGAAGAGCAAAGGTAGCTTGCCAAGGCCGCAAAAACGACATTGCGCGTCTCGGGCCACTCGGGCACCCCCGGCTCAGCACATATCACTGTCTCGTGCTGCAACAATTTGCAGCAATGCTTTGCATTACATAGGCGTCAACTGCAGTTGCGTTTACCCAATTTTTTTAGTGAGTTCAGATCGTGCGTTTCTCCCAGTTAGTATGTTTTTTCACACACTTTTCTGCAACAGTATGAACAAGGTTCTACTGTATACAGTGCAACACAAAAATAGGATAGCAAGACCTATACAATACTTATGTAAAAAGCACTTCCAGTCGTTGCTGAAAAGAATCAGCAAATTTTGAGGACCCACTCTGTGGAGTAAAGCAGTTATGGACTGCATGAATAAATGAACCCCGTTAAGAGCGGACGGTTATGCTTCTCGCAAGTGCATTTCAGCTTATCTTTAGAGCCGGAGTTGTTTTCACTGAAGATACACAGTATATCGCAAATACTGTACTCGAAGTGCAGGCTGGTCTCGCAATCAAAAGATACTCAGATAATCAAATGAATAAGTATTTTGCTCAAATTTTCTGCATCCTTTGGGCTCTTCCTGAAACAGCACTGCATATTTGTTTCAAATACCCATACACTGCTTTGTCTGGCCAGCCCTCTTTTATCTCTCCTATAGGAGTCTAGCTTCTCCATATTCACTGATTTCCAGGAAATTCAGATATAGCCCCCCCCCCCACCATGCTTGTACTTTGTCTTGCATCACCATTATGGACAACTGTAGCTTTCCTTGCCGAATTCGTTTGACGGGTCGTGGCACAAGCATTAGATGTGCACAGGAGTTGCCACTAAAACAGAGGGGGGGAATGCCAACCTAGTAGAACATGCCCCCCAAAACCTCGAGGCACCTTTACTGCCTCATGTTAGTTCCACACTAGCTAGCTGCAAACTTACCGAACACCTTAAGGGGGGACATGGGGATCAAAGCTAACTTTTTTATTAACCAGCCGATTTTGATGAAATTTTGCACAGGTGTTAATAATATCACATAAACAAAACTGTGAAAATATGGCTGCAATATCTGACATTTTGCAAAATGCCTGCACACCTGTATATTGATGCTAGGAGTTCAAGCAAACATTGATAACACTCCTATATGTATCCTCCACACAGTGACATTCCTGTAATTTTTTTAGCCTAAAATAATTTTTTTATATTCTCATTCTTTGGTAGCTACTTCAGTTGCATGAAAATCTCGACTATGAAAACAAAAGATAAATTATTGAAGCAACTATTTTGAAAACAAAACATGTCACTGTGTGCAGTGGTGCACAATGAGTGTAACAAAACAAACGGTGTAAAAATATTCATAACGGTGGCTGAGATATTGGCTTTGCAAGTTGACCTTGGTGGTAGAAAAAAGTTTTGAGAAAAAGGTGTTCGAAGTTTTGGGCCATGTTTATTCGAGTAAAAACCACCGGCCTTGTAGGTGCAGGTGTCAGGTTGATCTCTTGGCTTCTTGGATCTTTTATGCTTGCTTTCATGTGCTTTTCGTGCCCTCTTCTTGCTCAAGGCATCTTTCTCAGCCGCTCGACTCGCTTGAGTCCGTTGCCACCGAGCATGCTCCTCCTGCCGTAAACCCTATCTTCCATTCGGTTGCCGGCACAGAACGAAGTGACGCGCGGACAGTGGCGGCGGTCATATTCAACAACTCCGACAAGATGAATTGTGACTCAAGATGCGACTGTATGGTGTGACCGTTGCTGATGCACGGTTCGTCTTCACTGCCGGCAGACGCACATGCTTGGACTGCACTTTCGTCGTTCATCTCGGTGACGGCGGTGGCACAATCGGGGTATGTCACGGAGTATTTACGGGACGTCGCAGGCCCGGAAGCATCGGAAAAGGCCGTTATTAGTTCGGTATCATCACCACTGGAGCTCAAGGCTGCAACAGCCTGCGAACTACCCGGCAATGCGTCGACAGTCTCTCTTGCACGCTAGCGCGCGGACACATCTCTGCTAGGACTACTTATCCTTCGGATGTTCGGCGGCTTGCGCTTGCGGCTGCCGAAGCGGTGCTTGGTTGCGTATTTCATCGTCCACGTCCACCCAGTCATGCTCGAAACCACAAAATGAAATAGAACACTCAAATCCGAATAAAGCAATGAAGCGGCGGCGTACCTCGAATATCCAACACGTAAAGAAAGGGGCAGCAGCCAGCGCGCGAAGAAACGAAGAAGCAGACGCCGCAGCAGCTCGCTTCCATACCCTGCCAATGGGGCAGCTCATAGAACGCACGTGACGGAGCAAGCCAATCGGCGGCCGTAACAAGCAGCTCCGCGACCTTCAGACTTTTTATGTTTTTCTGCTTGCTCTTCTCTCTATCAGGAAATGAAAGAGGGGTGTCAAAAGGCGAAGAGGCGCGCTTTTCAACGGTACCAGCATGGCCGCGCCGTGTACTGCCGTTCCGGAGCTAGGGGCGCTCGAAAACCGCGACTTTTCCACCGATTTTCACGAAATTTTCGCTGTATTGCCTGATGTTTATATTTATTTATGGTACTTTGCAGTAGTTTTCAGCGGAAATACTTGGAAAACTTATAGAAAAGGGGTCAAAGATTCGAAATCTGCAACTTTCTAAAAAGTGATTTTTGGGTCGTTTTTCCATAGTTGATCCCCGCGTCCCCCCTTAAATAGAGCCACTACAAAATAGTTCATCGGAAGATAACAAATAGGCAACCTGCTTCCAAATAGGCAACCTGCACTTCCCTCAATATGCGGTTCCATTGAGTGGAAACGGGCTGTGTAACGTCCAGTTCAGCAGCGAAACAACACAACCTTCATAGTTGGCAACTAACATAATTACTTGGTTCTAATACCCCTGTCAAGCGGGCAAGTTAAGTGCACTTACGGGAAGTGCACTTCGGGACCTTGAGTCACACTTTAGGCAACGCGCTTCTTAACGGGAAAACAGAGTGCACTCGCAGTAAAAAAAAAAATGGCGACAGACTAAGAGCGCGTTTTTAAAGATGTAAATTAACAAGAGAAAGCTGCTAAAAAGCGGTTGTTTTAAGTAGAATTATATATAACGACAAACTTCATCTATTTGTCTCAACAAAAAGCGAAGATGTCTTTATTATAAGTGTGTTGCAAGTCAATGCTGGCCAAGACGAATGCCTAGCCAATCCAAAACAACATGGCGGCGTGTGGCGAGGCGGCAGTTGATCCTGCTCATGATCCTGCTAGAACAGAATATGAGCGAGTATATATGAGCAAAGACGGCGAGTTCGATATTTAGCTACAGTGCAAAATGCCACGCACATGGCTCAAAGCACGACCGGCGTGGTCAGCACGCTTTCCCACCAAAATAAACACGAACTGAATGAACATGGCGGCGCCGCAGTGCCGCACCATTCTGGCGCCGTTAGTTGCGTACATGATAAATTCGTTTCTTTACTGTGCTGTTTCGCTTCTCGCTAAACACAAATTATATTGTTAAAAGCTGCTCAATAACTGAAATGAACTTTTGTGTCCTTTTTCTATGCATTACATTTTGTGTCGTTGAAAGCGTTGGTGGCGAGGCTAGGCACTCCTTCAAACCGTTGGCAGCGAGGCTACGCACTCGGCCAGCAAAGTGCGTTCCGTGAACGTACTCCGACTTGAGTGCACTCATCTGAGAGTACACTCCGCTGCGACGTTAAGATTTGGGAAAGGGCACTTAAAAACCGAGTGCACTCGCCGTAAGTGCACTTAACTTGCCCGCTTGACAGGGGTATTACATGCACATTTTTTCTTATAAGAACATGCTAAACAGTGACTTGCATATTAAATTCGAGTACGAAACCTAAACTACAATAGTGACAAGCAACGCCATGGGCATCAATAATTTGTTATCTAATCCAATCCACATGTCACTGCCAAGCTGGGGTAGTCCGTAAGGCATTTAAGAAATGCGGTTATCTCAAATGCCATAAACGGATGACATGCTCCGGACCATCAACAGTGATGAGAAAGCCACCAACAGTGACTATGAGTGATGCCCAGTCCACCGTAGCTCATATGCAACAAATGAAAATTTTCCAAGTGAGAACACAAATTTGTATTACTCTCTCTCTCCTACTGAGAAAAACTAGTGAGTGGACAATCAAGGGCACTACATCTTGATTTTTTGAATTAGGAAAACCAGGGTGCGTGAAACAAGAGAGAACATCACGCTTCTCATTTATTTATTTATTTTTATTTATTCAGTACACCTACCATATAGTGCGGAATATAGGTCGAGGTTTTTTCCAAAAAATATTACTAAAAGTTCACCCCTCGACTTATATACTGGCCCTTGGCACAACATGAATAGTCGTCTGGCAACATCTAGGAGCGCAGACCTTTCGGCATCCGCATCGTTATCGGCCCCCTGGTGACCGACGCGGCCCAACTCGCGGGCGCCGTGCGGTTTTTTATTCTATGGCGCGGTGCACCCGGAGCTCGAAGACGGTGGTGGATTTTGTCCGCGAGCATCGTGCCAGATCTTTGCCAGTGACAGCAGAACTCATCCGCATCAAAGCTATTGAGATCGCCCGAGAATCCGGACGGCCCAAGGAACAATTGACGGGCTTCATTTATTGGGTGCGTCGCTTCATGCGACGCAAGGGATTCGCACTTCGACGCACATCAATCTGCCAGAAGCTGCCAGAGGCATACGAGGACAAGCTGGTCGAATTCCAGCGCTATGTTATCCGTCTCCGGCAGCAGCATGGCTACATGTTGGGACAGATCGGCAACGCTGATGAAACGCCGGTGTGGTTCAACATGCCGTCGCCCACCACAGTGTGCGAACGCGGCACAAAAGAAGTCAAGCTTCTTTCTATGGGGAACGAGCATTCGCGCTTCACGGTGATGCTCGCGTGTACTGCAAACGGCAGAAAGCTGCCCCCATACATAATATTCAAGAGGAAGACGCTGCTGAAAGAGGCTTTCCCGTGGGATGTCGTTCGCGTGAATGAAAAGGGCTATATGGATGAGGCCATTATGCTCAATTGGATTAAGACCGCCTGGAATCGGCGACCCGGCACACTCCTGCGGTGTCCAAGCATGCTCATCTGGGATGCCTTTCACGGGCACTTGACCGCAGGTGTGAAGCAGGCACTCCGCGACGGGAGGACGGAACTCGCCGTCATTCCGGGAGGCATGACATCAACACTTCAGCCACTGGACGTCGTGCTCAACAAGCCCTGTAAAGACCGCGTCCGTGAACAATATAATCAGTGGATGGCCGGCGACAACCCGACGACCCCAACCGGCCGGCTGCGCAGGCCGCCTCTCGCCACTGTGGCCACATGGGTGTCGCAGGCTTGGCGCTCGCTGCCCGACGATATGGTGGTGAGGGCATTCAAGAAGTGTTGCATTAGCAACTCCTTGGACGGCACCGAGGATGACATGTTGTGGGATGCAGCCAGTGAAAAGCAGTCGTCTTCGGACGAGAGTTCAGACAGCTCAAACGAATGAGCAGGTGACGAGTCTGGCGGCACTACTAAATAAAACGAAGTTTTGTGCCTTATAATTTTTATGTTGACTTCTTTGCTTCAATGTAAGGAGGTCAACCTATATTCTGCCTCGACCTATATTCTGCATTATACGGTATAGCGCCTGTACGGCATTATCGTAGGAGGGGTTAAAATACAGGAGGTCACAATTTTAAAATGTTCATCAATATCAAAAGAATACATCAGTAATTGCAACATTGGTTAAGCACTGAAATTTGCAATAGTGGAAGACAAACTAACAAAGAGTATAATACCTTCTAGAGCAACAAAAAAGAACATTAGAAGAATATGGTTCTCAATAGCATTTTCAATACTAGATGATACCATCACTTCATTAGGGAGCTCATTGCAATCGTTAATCATGTTAGGAAAAAATGAATATTTAAACACATTGGTACGGCGCTGATAAGCTCCGATTTTGTTAGCATCGTCTCGCCTAGATAAAACATTATGCGGCTCCTTAATGAACAGTGTTTTGTCAATACCAGTTTTACTTTTGTATTTGTTGTAAATGAATTTCAATCTTATGATTTTCCTGCGTGAAGAGAAAGTTTTCCAATCCAACCCTTCCCGTATTTTGGATCCTCTGACAGTAAAATTATAATTTCCTGTTACGAAGCATGCTGCTTGTTTCTGGACACGTTCACACATTCTATTTTGTCTACGAGGTTTTTAGTGTACAGATACCAGGTTACGCATGCATATTCTAGAATAGGCCTAAGACTAGTGAAATACGAGGTTGCTTTCAGTGATGACGGAGAATGCTTAAAATTTCGTTGCAAAAGGCGAAGAAGACTGTCAGACTTTGCAGTATTTGAGTTAACATGATTACACCAGACAAGCGTTTCAGAAAACGTAGCTCTGGGGTATTTAACATGCTCAGTGGTACTGAGTGCAATACTACCGTATTTTCGCGATTCTAAGCACCCCCCTCTATTTTTGCGAAAAAATTGGGAAAGAAAGTTTGCATGCGAATCTAAGCACCCCCCTATTTATTAGGAAGAGCGCGTAGCCAAGACCGCCAAGCTCGCTTGCTCGCTCTATCATCGAGCCGGAGCCGTCGGAGTCTCAAGGTGGAACGGCGTCCGCGGCACGATCTTGCCGCACAGCCGGACTGCAGAACCACGCGGACTCGTGAGTGGCAGTGATAGTGACTAAACATCCAACACAACCGGTGGGCTCACTGTCTGCACCGATTTTTCTTTTGGACGTTTGCAAAATAAAATGTTATTTCTCGCACCCGTCTCGTCGTGATGTCGCAGCGAAAAGGGGGAGGGGGGGGTCATTCTAGATTTTTCGAATCTAAGCACCCCCCTCACTTTGGGCATCGCGATCATGAAAAAAAGGGGGTGCTTGGAATCGAGTAAATACGGTATTTACATCATCAGAACTGGGCACATGGTAACATTTACCGGTATTCTGAGTCATCTGCCACTGGTTGCACCAGACAGACACTTTTTCAAGGTCGTTCTGCAAGACATACACATCGGCATGGCATTTCACTGGACAATACATGACACCATCGTCAGAATAGTCTAATGGTTAAGGCCTGTGGCACCTACTGGCACCTACTTGCTTTTACTTCTTTTTCAATTTCACCTACTTTATTCACTGGCACCTACATTCTGGCTGCGGAAATAGGTTGTTCATTAAAATTGAGTAAATATGATAACTAAAGACTGGTACTGACCTGAAGGTTGTAGGAGAATGCCTGCGCAGCAACCTCACTGTCATCTCCGAAGAGAAAGTCGCCCGGAGTGTTGGCCATGCCGCTGGCAATGTAAGCCAGTGTTTGGTCGTCCTCAATGCCGCTGGAGGCAGAGTCCTCACCCGTGGTCTGCTGCCCTCCGGTGTCGAGCCCTGCCTGGGATCCCCTGTCCAGGACACCCTGTCCACTCAGGTGTCGGCTGCCCACGGCAGGCTTCTTACCCCCGCTGTGGTTGCGGTTGCGGGTGTTGCCGCTGTTGTGCCGGCTCGTGTGGAAGTTGCTGCCTTCCTGTGAACCTGCACGCGGAGTCAATTTGTACCTTATGCCTCGAGAATGGATTTCTCAAGGTCTATTTTCAGTCAGAATAAAATGTCAGTTGCTGGCACCTGCCTTCTATCGTAAAACTCTTGTTTATAGAGCTGTACCTTGATATAATGGATAAAATTAATTATTGAATAGTTCATGCCAGTTACAACTTATCCGTACACAGCATACTTTGAGGCTTAACAGATGACTCTTTTCATTTGGTTTGGTCTGCCTACATTATTAATACAACAAATTCTGCTTTTAACAGACCTGGCCATAACAGACTATCAGGTGCAATGGACAAATTTTTTGGCAAATTTTGTCAAGATGGCTGGCGTAAATACAGTGCACTTTTGGTCTGGCGAGGCATGCGTGTGGCAGTGCACTAGACACAACCAATTTGGGCAATTGCGGAATGTGTGAAAATGCACTTTTTTTTTAAAGGTCCCCTCACCAGGTCTGGTCATGTTGAGCTGACAAGCACCGTGCAAGCAATGCGCGCTAACTATCATGTCTGCTAAGTATTACATCGCTACACACTGCGGAAAGAGCTGAAATTTCAAACCGAACACTGTTTGCCCTTTTCCTCACGGGCATCATGCTCCCAGCTGGAGAGTCGGTGTATATTGCACAAGTGCGCCTATGCACATCGCACTGCTATGATCTCGCTCATAGTGACACGTGACTTCTAGAATGATTCAAGGCAACATCTGTTATTTGTGTCATCTGTTGCTGCAATAGACGAATTAAAGTTTAGAGAAACAATAAAACACATAAACCAAATGTCTGCGTATTCTAGTTTTACTTTGCACCATAGCAAAAGAGATGTAATTCCGTTTTGTCTGCTTGCTCTCACATCGTTCAGTCGTGAGCGCAGATAATGAAACTATGCGATTTTCAACCGAGTTCCAGCACACGATCACGCTCTGTGATCCGTTTGTGTCTGCCTCAGTATTCGTGTAGCACTGACTTATAGTACTGCTAGTCAGGTGTCCTCGTGCACAGTGTGCAAAATCGTGCACAGCGTGAAACAAGACAAACGCAAAAGCTTGTGCATGATGCTGTCAGCGGAAGTGCACCACGCAGCCGGAAAAACAAGGGAAAAGAAATGAAGGTGGGGCCGCAAGGAAGGAATTTCGCTTACGGAGGCTAGACGAGGCAAGTGGAATGAGTGTCCTTGTTGCCGGTGGTGCTCGCCTACTGAAATCATGGGTTCGCGGCATTGAAATATTTCTGTCAGCTATTAATGAAGCAATTTGAAAAATTCTTGTGGCAGAATGCTCCCTAGAGGGCACATAACCACTATAACCGAAATTTGCTATGTGGCCTGGTGAGGAGCACTTTAAGGAACGAATGTCGGGCACTGTCACTTATTAGCTTGCTCGCTCGTGGTGGGGAGGAAGAGGTGAGGTTGTCACTTGCTCGCTCATTCATGGCATTGGATAGGCTGGCTGCTCCGACATTGGCCAGCTCATCACTCTCCACGGCTTCCACGAAGAAACTCCGGAAAAATGAGAGAAGGTGCCGAGAGAAAAGTCACATGCTCTTGGGCAACCAAGTTGCGGGGATGAGTGTCAATGTGAGGGGGACTTGTCTTTTTGTTCGGGCTACTCTTTAGGTGGAAATCATTGTCAATGGTTTCTGGCAAATGTTTTTCTCATCGTAACAATTCACACAGAAAAGACCATGGGCTGCTATTTGCAGCGTTCAGAGGGTGAAGCAAGTGATGTGGTCGAGCCATCTCGCATGTAGTGCAGTGGTAGCCAGACGCAGGCTCCGTGTTGAACTTGCCTCATACCGCGGCTCTCATCCACACTACAGGTTTAACAGTAGTCGTCGCTTGACGTGAAAGGTAAAATTAAGACAGTTTATTTTACAACCACTGTTTCGTATGAAAAACAGTAGTCGATGTTTGCATCACCTGCAGCAGTGAAGCGGGCGGCCGGCATGGCGGGGAGCTCTGTTGTGCAAAGGTATACATAAGGGATGTGTGAATCAAGAATAGTAGGAGATTTTGAACAGGATACTGAATTGAACCAAGAAAGGAAAGCCAAATATTGAATAGAATATTCAACATTAGACAATTTTGCAAAAACGTTTACACTTACAAATATTGGGCAAGAAAATATGGTGCTGTACATGCTCAAGAGTCTCCTAGCACTGCACAACAAGAATGTTGCAAGCTATCAGTTACCATATTTACACGATTGTAAGTTGACTTATTTTTTTAATTTGAAACTACCAAGTGGGGCTCGACTTACAGTCGAAACCAAAACGTGCCACATGGCAATAAAAGCGAGCGAAACGAGATATCAGGGGCGCAACAATGTGGTTATAATTTTATGTTTGCTATACGACTGTACCCGTAGCATTCGATTATTCAGTGTGTTTGTTCGTAAGGGTTTCCAAAATTTTAAAAAGCTTTACAGTGCACACGGCATTTGTGGGGGTGTCGATAGTTGATGGAAGAGCCGCTGTTCCAATTGCGGCTACACTGACCCTTGGAACGGCAATGCTTCTGTGGAGTATCAATAGTTCATGGAACAGCTGATGCTGCTCATATGTTTCTATAGCTCTGTTTGATATGTTTTACTCGACGTGTCTCACTCAACTCGACTGCCAGCCACACATTACTGTCGTGCTTTGTCAATCGTCACGAGTGCTCCAGGTCCACTAAACATTCAGCGCTCGTTCACGGCAGCGTTCAAGAGGGCTGCCATTCTTTACGTCAAAGAAACAAACAACTGCGCAGTGGGCCGCAAGTCCAACGTTTCTAAAAAGGTGGTGTGGGAGTGGCGACTGCAGTCAGGCAAGATTTTCAGCTGTGATGGCAAGCGAAGAGGTTTCAGCAGGCCAAAGTCGGGACGCTTTCCAGAGCTGGAAGCCAAGCTTACGGCATACGTCGCTGAAATATGTGATCGGTCCCTTCCAGTGACATGCGACATGGTCATGAAACAAGCTCGGGTCTTCGCTTCAGAAGCAGGGATACCCAGAACGAACTTGAAAGCCAGCAGAGCTTGGGTATCGCAGTTTAGGAAACGGGCTGGTTTCTCTCTGCGTCGGCATACTAGTGTGTGCCAGAAGCTGCCTGCCACATACAAAGAGAAAGTCCTCGGCTTCCATAGGCACTTTCTCAAGCTGTGCTACTCGCAGCAATACTTGCTCGGCAAGATCAGCAATGCTGATCAGATTCCTGTCTATTTCAACATGACAAGCAACACGCCAGTGAGCGTGAAGGGAGCTAGAGAAGTGAAACTCCTCATAGCTGGCAATGAAAACCTTTGGTTTACTGTCACACTCTGATGCTTAACCGATACCACCAAACTCCACCCGTACATTGTTTTCAAGAGAAAGACACTGTCATCGGAAGCATTACCCAAAAGCGTAGCTGTGAGAGTCAGGGAGAAGGGCTACATGACAGACGACCGGGTGGTCAAATGGTACTGCCTGGCGAGGCTCTTAAAGGGAAGCTGAAGCGATTTTCAATTTCCATGAATTGCTGGGGTTGGGATGGATGGATGGATGGATGCAAAACTTTAATAAGGTCCTGAGGTACGCGACTCAGAAGAACAGACCTATTCATTTACGGTTCTGAAATTTTTTTCTTTGTTTTGTTAATATAAGGGGCAGAAATAGCTTTCTAAATCCCCCCCGCGGACACGCCCCCGTCGCTTCGCGGAGCGCCGGGTGAGGTGGTTGCCAGAGGAGAGAACCGGCGAGAGTGACGTCACTCGCGGGGACCGTACTGCTGGACCGGCGTGCTGGCATGTGCTGGCATGTTTCTTCCCGTCCAGCACTTTACTAAACGACGTTACGAGAGATATGCCGCCGCTGATGTTTGTTTTCTTTTGCGATTTTCGTGAACTGTGCTTCCTTTCTGTGCTGCGTGAGTGCCTACAGCCAAGGGCGCCTAACCTGCCCTCGTGCCCTCGTTCTGTGAACATTCGGCTGTGTGAACACAGGCGGCCGAGACAATGTGGTGTTTCACATGTTTCCGAAGGACAAGAAACTTGCAACGCAGTGGGTCCGTGCGGTGAGGAGAGATAATTTCGTGCCGACGAAATCAACTGTGCTGTGCTCGGAGCATTTCCGTGACAGTGGTTATCATCGGAGCTTGACAACGATGCGGGCAATCGGTATTCCAATTAAATCGGCGCGACTGAATCACGGCGTTGTTCCATCTATATTCTCCCACAAGACAAACACCTTGCCACCTCCAAGAGCGGCCTTCACCAAGAGGAGAAAGGGTGAGGTAAGGGTTTTAATGTGCACACGGGCAATGTTTTAAACAGATGATCACCTGAGTGTCGAACAAACGGCCTTACAGCGGCCTTTGACAAAGCGAGGTGGAGACACAGCTGGGAATATGCACATGCGTACAAACAGCTTGCCGTTTTCATCCTGTTTTTCCCCTCCGCTGTGGCACGGAACACTGTACTACGGCTGTTTGTTCGGTGCTGTTTTGATACGGTGAAATAACTGACCGGGGGTACGCTTGTGCATTACGTGATATTTGCTATTCAATGTCCTACCACGCGGTGCCCGCAGGTTTAGCTGTTCAGCATTCGTGTTCAAATCGCACGACATGAGGCGTTACGGTAATATTTTCATGCTCGTGATACAGTAGTTGAACTCGGCGTGTAAAAACTTCGTTCCGTAGATTTCGCACTCACAGCTTGCTACCAGCAGCGAAATGCCGCAAAAACGAGCGTCGGCACAGCCGCGCCCGTGGCAAGGCGAACGGGCTCACATAATGAAGTAACGTTGTGAGGTATTGAACTTGTCAGCGTTCGACGTCGTCTAGCCCAATACAGGCATCGCTGCTGCACAAAAAATGTTTTCTTCCCTTTGTACCTAGAGAACTAGCTATGTATCAGGCATGACAAAATTATTATTTGAAAGTAATGATATTACATTACTCATTACTTTCTTATTACAATCATCAATTTGAATTACATTACCGATTACCGCTTTCAAAAATGGTATTACTTTACGATTGCTTCCAAAAAGTTTTCATGCATACAAGAAGCAAAAAGCAAAGTTTAAAGGGATGCCAACCTTTCTTTAAGGTAACATACACTTGCCAACATTTCATGCCCCCCCCCCCATGTTCCTCCACGACACCTCACGACACTACCAACATTCTGGCACCGTACACAACTTACTGGTGTATATTTAACGCAATTAATAAATTACTTCAGCCATGAAATTACAGATACCAAATAATTCACATTGCTAAATCACTAGACAACTAATACATCACATAAATTACTGAAAAAGTATTTCAATTACTGGAAGTAATCCAACTGTTGTCATGTTTGCTGATATGCATGATATGCTGAAATTCATGACATCTATGCCTTGCACTCTTTCAGGTTCTAGCAGAGCACCTAGAGAACCGAGCCCCTGATGAACCTGTTCTACTACCATCACCAATCGAAGAGTTTGAAGCAGCCAGTGTGACACAGGCAGATAATGATTAAGAGCTTGAAGTAGCCAAACGCGGCACTTATGTTCGCGATCGTGTATCAACACGCAAAAAACCACGGAACTTTAAACAAGCAGCAGCAAGGTGCTTGACATCGCGTAATTGCACCCGTGTTTACAATCTAATGAGAAGTTAGTGCTTCGGCATTCTTCCAGCAGCAAGTTCCCAGTGACACTTTAGCGCATTTTTTCTCCCGTCATTGGAACGTGCAGCTACATGAAAAAAAAAAAACATACGTACCAGCTAAGATTTCCAACGCGCGAGAAGGTGCACACATCCCTCTCGCTGTTGGCACACTCAACATCGTCGTTGCCGCCATCGTTTTCCATATCGGCTGTCGGTTCGAACATGTACGGCGAAAACACAAGCTGTCCGAGACAGCGAGAACGTTCCATAATGCTTACAACTCAGCCAAAGAATAAAGAACAACTTTGACTCAGCTATGAAGCCAGAACAGAACAGCGTGCTACGCTCTGAAACGGCGGTGCCGACCGGCGACTGCCGCGAACGACGTCACAGCGGCCCCGACCAATCGCGGGCAACAGCGGCGTTAGCGCGATGCCCTGAGGCGCTGGTGCGCGTTTTCTTGGAAAAAACAGCCGCTTGCGTTTGTTTCCGCCCTTTTTGAACCAGATATTCGTGTTCAGGGGACTCAAAACTAGAATGCCGCAGAGAACTCATTTTTTTTCGAAAAGTGTTTCAGCTTCCCTTTAAGGGGGGAGGTGGGTCCTAAAAATTTTTTTCTTATTTTTGGGTGAATCTTTAATAAACTCCACTGTCTGGGGCAATTTTTCGTGCTGATTTCAGATCTGTAATTAGATTTCTGATAGCTGTAGCAGTTCAAAAAATATTGAGGTCTGAAGTCAAATTAATTTCAAGCTCGTTACGGGGCTTTTTGATGATTCCGTCTTGCTAAACCAAGAACTAAATGCATGACACCATTGCTAAAGACCTACTGTAGGGGGTGATGCTATTTTTATTCATTTGGAAGCATTTTGGGGACAAGAAAACAATCTTGCATTTATTATGAAAATTTTTTTCTAATTAGCAGCGATTACTATACCTGAATGTAATTTTCATGACGGCGCAAAAGTAATAAAAATAGCATCACCCCCTAGATCATTTCAATACGAATAAAATGATACCACCCTTGTCATTTTTGCCCATAAACAACCCAGAAAAAACACCCGTAAGGCGGAGTACAGTGTGCAAAAACATCGAACTGAAATAAACGCATTTGAAGTTTCAAACAAATGTAGCTTTTGCTGAAGTGAATCTACAGCAATACAAATGGCACCATTTTGAAGCTGTGTTTTGTAAGAATGGCCATACTAAATGTGTGACTGCACACTCTCAAAATAATAGCACACTGGCCACTGAACTAGCACAAGAAACTTTATTAGGCACCACGCTCTACAAAGAGCATGGTACCTGGGTTTCAAACCGAAGTGTAGAACTCTGTGTGGGCATGAATATAGTTCCAGTGTTGTACATGCAGGCTGCCTGATTGATAGCAGTCTCCATTACAATCAGTGAGGCACTTTTCTTTCATTTGGTAGAATTGACCATGTTACTGAATGAAGGCTCCGAGCGTAAGTAGCCTTCCAAGTCATCTTCACCTGACAGTGGCTGTGGAACTTAGGATCAGAGAGTCAGTGATAGATATGCAGCTGCTAGGTGCTTTCCAGAATTTTACTTTTGTATGATGCCTCGATCACTTCTGCAGCCAGGTGTGTACCAGCCCAAGGGGCCTAGTGAACAGAGCTCATGATGAGGTTCTCTTTATGAAGGGGTGGTATGATAGATATTGTTACGAGCTATCGTGACAATATGATAATAGAGTGAACGGGCAATGTGCTTGGTTGCGAGTCCGAAGTGCCGATGTGCGAAATGCATAGCTGCAGATACAAGGAGCCGACGCGCGATGTGCTTAGTTGCGCAGTTCAAGGTGCCCACGCACGAAATGCCTAGTCGCGGGCTCGAGGACTCGACCCTCGATGCACTTATTCGCGGTCCGAATTGCCGACGCGCGAAATGCCTAGTCACGGGCTCGAGGAGTTGACACTCGACGCGCTCATTCGCGCAGTCCTACGTGCCGACGCGCGAAATTCCTAGCCGCGGGCTCGAGGAGTCGACACTCGATGCGCTGGTTCGCGCAGTCGGAGGCACCGATGCACAAAATGATTAGGTGACGGTCCGAGAAGTCCGCGCGCGATGTGCATGATCGCCGAGTCGGAGGCTCCCTATGCGCGAAATGTTTAGCCGCGTTTCCGAGGATTGCGTGCGCGATACGAATTTGTCACGAATTCGAAACACCGAGTGCTGAAAGGCTTAGCCGCATGTCCGAGGATTCCGCGCGTGAATCTTGGTCGCGAAGTCCGCGTCGCCGACGCTCGCAATGCTTAGCTGCGAGTCTGAAACGTCCACAAGCGTAGGGATCGGCCACGCTACTGTGATGTCCGCGTAGCGCCCGTTTTGACACGTCGAGATTACGGCGAGTGGAGACACCAAACTCGCGAGGTGCAAAGAGCCGAGCAGACGACGCGAACGCCGGACCAATGGCGAACCGCGCTGGAGTCACGTGGCGGGCGCGGCCAATCGCAGACTCCGGCACGACCTTTAATCATTTGCTTTTCGTGCGCTTGTTTCTGTATGGAGGAGATCGCTGAAGCGGCAAATTTGAAGACGGAGAAATGCGCTTTCCAATGAGACCAAGATGGCGGCGCTCGGTCGCGCCGTTCCGGAGATATTGTGGCGTGAAAAATGCTGTTCTTTCTTGATTTCCGCGAGATTTTTCGCCACCTTAGCTAATGAAACGAATTTTTTAGAGCACTTCTAGGTGGTTTACAGGGATGATATTTGGGTATCACACAGAAAAAGGGTTATAGAAACTGAAAATGTGATTTTCAAAAAATCGATTTTCTGGCCATTTTTCGCGATCTAAAACCCGTGTCCCCCCTTAAGGCCAGGGGCATCCCTCAAAGCTCACGTTCCCAATCTCTTTGTGTTGAACTCCTTTCGAGGCCAGCTCACAGCCAAGATGAAAGCGTAGCTGCGGAGAGAACGTACAGATATGTTTGTGATTCCCGGCGGCTTGACGGGGCAGCCGCAGCCACTCGATGTCGACATGAACAATACTTTCAAGCACCTGCTCCGCCACGAGTACAACAAGTGGCTGGTGGCAGAATATCGCAAACTTGCGCTAACTGGACGTGTCAAGAGAGCCTCCCTAACGGCCATGTGTGGTTGGGCGCTTTCGGCATGGGTGGTTGTTCCACAATATGTCGTGGTGCGGTCATTTGGGAAATGCAGAATTTCGCTGGACAACGACATGCTGTGGGACTGTAACAGCGATGACAATGGCAGCACTAATGAGGATGATGGCACAAGTGAAGACGAGTGGTCCAGTGACCATGCCAGCTACTAATAATTTTCATTATGAAATGCACCCACGGGTATGCTCTTCTTTTTTTTTTTTTTCATAACACACGTGATAAGGGGGGGTCGACTTGCATATGAGTCGACTTACAATCGTGTAAATGTGGTAGGTACACAGAAAACAAGATAAACAGTACAGTCTAATTTTATTAGAGAAAACACCAAATGAGTATGCCAGCACTGATCACAGCTCAGTTCTAGTACATGAAGGCCTGGCAAATATTTTACTGCAATAGCAATTATATGGGCACTCCAGACGCATTTTTGCTGTCGTCGTGAGGTTCCACATGCTGTCCAAAGGTGATAAAATCATCACCGTGCGCCATATGCTGTATGTGCGATTGAAAGCGTGCAAGGGTGTGCTGGCGGTTGTACACGTAAGGGAGGGAAGTGGGGAGGAAGTGCACCGTCTTTTGATGTCTGCAAGACTCTGGGGGGAAGGGGGGGGGGGGGCACATTTTAATTTGAGCTGCCCAGGTGTTCGCGCTGAATCTTGAAATTTATCTGCGCCAGGGACAGAGTCCGCCGCGCACTGTGTTTCCACAGCTTAGTTCACGCTGATGCGAGACGCAGCATGAAGGTCAATTTGCTCGCTGTTGCTGTTGCGCTTCCTCCCTTCAACGTTTTGACAGTGAATGTGTGTGGTCATAGAGTGAGATGCGTTCACGTTTGCTTGTGTGTGCATGAAACCATGCTTGTTAATTTAGTTAGTATGCCTATGTCTACAAGTTTATACAGCCGATAACACTACTATCCACTAATTCGCTATTGCAATCGATGCTTCAGCTTTCAGGTGAAACTGTGACTTCTTTTTAATCAATAGAATTTCTGTTGAATACAGTCAAGTGCTTTTTTCCCTCTGAAGCTAATGAAGTATTGATGTTCAGTTGTACTGATTACCAATGAGGTTCTCAGTTTAATGGGGGACCTGTGTTTTGCTGCAACCTTTCATTATTGCAACAGCAGCTATATGAACACTCCAAGTACATTTCTGTCGTTGGTGCCGCCATTGCCGTGATGTTCCGTAAAAGTCCTCGTGTGATAACATCGTGGCCGTGAACCGTATGCTGTGAGTGCGAATGGATGTGCGCAAAGGTGAGTACAGGATGGTGGCTCAATCTCAAACATGCGAAAGAAGACAGCAGGGAGGAATCGCACCATCTTCCTCTACTGCATGCAAGGCACCAAGGGGGGTACACTCGCACACTGTCATTTTTACGGCTGCAGCAAGCTTATGTTTGCGTTCCTTGAATTGGGCCTGGGTCAAGCAGCTTCTTTGGGTAGGGCATTCTGGCGGGAAGTATTGATGTCCCCACTTAGCGAGAATTGTTGCGGTCCTAGACGGCGAAGCGCACCAAAATGTCAGGGACCCAGCGGTTCTAGACGATCTTTGTTGTTTTCCCATTGCATAGGGTTTTAAGACGGCAAAGGGAAGCAAACAAAATTGAGCTGGCGTGCAGCACCAGAATATGATGGCGCCAGAGTGAAACATGACGCTTACTTGGCGCTGCCTGCAGCAGGGTACGACGGCATGTTTGGGTTATGGCCTACTGAAAGCATGCAGTACGCTTCCAATGGCACTATGCCACACACTATGTAAAACAGGCAGGTGAACTCGCCCAACAATTCACATTACTAAGCTGAAGATGCTCATCGCAATAGGGCTGGTGGCAATATCTGTGAATGCGACGTGCTACAACGTGCGAGGCGATTCGCTGATGCGAGAAGAGAAAAGTGAGTGCATGCCAGCCTTTTCACACGACATGGGTGGACGAGTACTGCGGGGAAGCTGCCGTGGTGAGCGCCTAATGCGCTTGATCACGTGTTTCTCACGTCTTTTGTTGCTCACATGGGATCTAGCGGCCAGAAAACGTATAATAAAATCACAGTTTGGCGATGTACCAAACATTGGTGTCGAAAAATAGTGTTTTCCAGGAACATACCAACCGGTAAAAAAGAAGCATAACTGTATTGGGTCATTTACTGTGTTCTTGATCGTGAACATTGGCACCGGGAAACTGCACGAAGCGGGATCAGATCAACGAGCTTCTATGGTATTAAGGGGGGCCCCTAACCGCATGGATGACACGCAGTTGAATGGCAAGTGTCCAAACCAGTAAGAGGCTTATAACACAAAACGTTTCCAGCGTGCTGCGATGGAGTGCATCACACATGCCTTTCCATCCTCCCCTCCCCACCACCTTTCCTTCTTTTTTTTTCGTTACAAGAAAGACTGACGTTTAACAAGTTACACCAAAGTTTTATGCAACCAACAGAAGGTGTCAGCATGTTTTTCACGCTACAAGAGCACTTCTGATAGCACTGTTGTACCATATGTCATGGTCACCGTGACATCCTTGGCAGGAAGTCCGCAGGGGTTAGCAGATTGCGCCAGTGCCATGAAAAAAGCACATGCAATAAATGTGCAGTGTTCAAGCCTTCTCAGAGGCATTTGAAGCTGAGTATTATAAATTTGAAAAGAAAGCAACAGGAAAAAACGTGCATAAGTGAATTCGCGGTGCTCTGCGGCTGTGGCTCCAGTACTTACTGCGGTCAGCATCGCCCCTGGTAGACGAGTCGAGAAGGCCGCTGAGGCTGAGGAAGTCTGCTGGACAGCCGGCTTGATGTGTGTAAAGGGCTTTGAGCAATCGCCATGTCTGCGCCACTTGGTGGCGACCCAGGTCAACTGCTACCCCGGCATTGCGGTCACAGAGCTCCCCAAAAGGGCGCCCCGACAGCTGGTAACGCAGCGCGCTCTCTCGTAGCCACATCAGTGAGAGTGCCTGCAATGGCCAAGAACGTCACATAAGCACACAGATTTTGACTCTCCGAGTTTGACCCACACCAAAGTACTTTGCACACATTAGTTTGCATTTCACACTTTTTGATGTCCTGCTCAGTACTAAACAAGAAGAGTAAAGGGGATCCGAGGGGCTCGATTGTTTTGTTAGTTTATTATAAGCATATGAAGGAAACGGCCAATGAAGCCAAAGAAAGCACGAGAGAAATTAACTGTTATGTTTAATTGAAATGTAGAAGCAACAAGGAAAATTGAAAGTGGCTTTCTGTAGGCTGTAGCTAAATGCACAACTGCAACATAACGAGTGTGGTAACATGCGTAATCACATTCTCATCCCATACTATTGTGCCAAAGGAGGATACAGTCAAACTTTGATATAATGAACACAGATTATCATGAATTATTGGGTACAGCGAAGCAAATCTAAATATTTTCTTGCTGACATCAGTGTGCAACAAATATATGCTTAAAATAAATAGTTAAGCCTAAACATAACGAACTTCCATATAACAAAATTCTTGCTATAACAAAGTATTTAACATTTAACTTTTAATAACCTCTTGTCCATAGAACATTATGTACTTAGAACCTCAAATTAATGAAGTGTGTTTACAGACTATTCCAATATAACGAAAGTTCACTGCCACTGCGAAGGAATACCTTGACAATAAATGGAAACTTCTGGGGACACATGGTCAAATGGTTGAATTACAAGCAGCTGCTCGCAAATGTACCTCTGAAAACATAAGTGACCACCGAAGTGGAGCTGCATCTTGTTCCGTATAAAGCCCAAGTGCAATAAAATCCTATCATACATTGTGCGCTGTATGCTTTGAGTGCGACTGAAAGCTTGCAAGGGTGAGCCGAGAAAGTTGGTGATTGTATGAGTGCTGTCCTCACGCATGCAAGGGGAAAGGGGAAGCGGAGTGAGCTCACAGTAACACGATCAAGCGTGAGAGAGAGAGGGCGAGAGGGGGGGCAGGTTGGCGCGCGTCTAATTTTCTCGTGTGGCCACGGCTGAGCACATATGCAGCCTGTGTGCCCAGTTTTAGAAGAAATCTGTTGCGTGTGCAAAGGACGGACGGGCTGAAATTATGCGGCATTGTGTGCGCTGTCTTTCCGTGCGTTTACTACTGCAGGTTTCGTAGCCTGAAGTTTTGGAGACGCATTAAAGTGAGAGAGGAAGACAAATATTCACTGCCCGCCACCAGCGCTTTTCATGATAGTGTCGTCCCGCTGCAGGTGACACAATCAGCCATGGGAGCAGAGTGAATGTGAAAGCATGGCTGGGTTTGCTTTGTACTGCCAATGTGAAGATTTCGTCGACTCAGCGTGAAAATGCATCTTTTGTTGCAGACTCTCAAATTCAACACAGTGAATTTTTTTTGCTCATTGAAATTAGGTTTTTGCATTTGCCTGATAATGCGAAAAAATTTGAGGCCCCTTCCCTGTAAGAAAGATTCATCAGCGACTGTACTTATTTGTATAAAAGGTCAAATTTCCATACAATGAAATTTTAATAGAATGAAGCAAATTGACGATTTTACCGACTTTGTTATATCAAGGTTTAACTGTACCAGATATTAAAGATACTTTCGGTCGACTATAATAAAAAAATGCTGGATACCAAACGGTCATGTCAAATACAACTTGAACAACAAAGACTGATCGATTCACATTCGAAAATTTGAATATTCATGCACCCACAGTAACCAGTTATCTAGAACGGGAGTCATCAACAAGATTCTCAGAAGCCCAGGAGGTTCAGTAAACAAGTTTCAGGATTCTCCAGGTGGCCAAACTAGTTGCCTGCGCCCCAACTTCCTTCCCAAGGCTTCTGTATCCCTGAAACACACCTAACCATTGGGCCCGGCAAGAAGCTGCCTGGGACATTTACATTTGTGTGCACAGGGTCCTTACTTCAGTTTTTGTACAAAACTTGCCCAAAAAGACTTGCGTCAACAAATATGGCAACACCTGTCAGACAGACAGTACTTGTCATACGCCATACACGATCTGATTTGTACACAGCTTACAATGTTTGGAAGCAATGTTTAAAGCAATGTTTATAAGCACTGAATGATAAAGTAAGTTATCACATGCACTCAAATAAATCGCCAAGACTGAATTTAAAAGCCTAAGGGCCTAAAACAGAAAGGTTTTGCCATTGTTACTTGAGTAAATGGAAATTATTCTGCATTTAAAGCAAAATCCTCATTTAATTACTCGTATATTGCTACCCAGAATCAGTATTAAAAACGATGAACAGATAAGCACAGCATTTTTTCAATTCTTTTACCCTAAATATTGTTGCAGGTCTGTTCTCTGTCTGCAGTATAGCTAAATATGCAAAGCGGACTGCAAAAACTATTTCTATAGCCCTGCTGCTGTGTCCCGAGGGCACCAGATGAAGCAGCCGAAGGCGAGAAGCTGTGAGAAGGAATTACACGGCACCAGAGCACCAAGCATAAAAAGAAAAGGCGGAAAAGCAGAATTTTTCGACGAGACTAACAAAACGGACACTATATAGCTCGTACATATAGGCTTTGATGACATCAGGGCTTATGGCAATGATAATAGCTGTACACTTCCCAGAACAATAGACGACGTGGGTTTGAAAGTGAAAAATGTCGGCCAAGGCAGAAGAGCAGGCAGGAGACATGCTGCCATCTGCCCTCCCCCCTCTACTCTGGCCATGGCTGCGCACGACTGTCTGTGTGGGCGAGCTGGCTGGTGCCTTGATGTGCATAGCTCCTGCGCGTCTAGCGTTGGAGGTCACGTAATCTCACATTTCTGAGGCACGGCGAAACGAGAGGCAGCACGGAGGGTTCACTCGCTGCTGCCGGCGCTCATCACTCTTAACGTTGTGACAGCAAGTGTTTGTGGTCATCAAGTGAGATGTGCTTCACACCACAGTTGTATGTTTACTGCAATTTATACGGCCAATAAAAGTATGAACCTTACTGCACGTGGTTGCTATTGCCACCAATGCTTTGCCTTTCAGGCAAAACTGCGACTTTATTTTACTCAAAGAAGACGAACATCCGCATATTTTTACACTTTTGTTTTTAGTTTGTGAGCGCCATCTATGACGGCTTTGAGCACTAACTGCCGTTATCCATGGTGTCCAAGGTTTATGGTGCCGCACGACGGGACACACTGCACGCGTCACCACTCATAATTATGCCATTACGACCCCACCTTCTTGAGTTTTGTTTATAATTGCTTACTGACAAGATATTATCTGCCAGGAATATTCTCAGAATTTGTGAAATTACATTTACTGCAGGAGTATTAAAAGCTTGAAATAAACAAAATTCACAACAAGTTTTTCACTGTAAGTACAACTTCGTAATATGAAGGTTTGACTGCATAGACCAATTCTGCTCTGTGCACAAAGATTATTGAGGCTTTGATTCCAAAAAATTTCTAATGAACGCCATTAGCACACAGTGGCAAGCGTTTGGTTTATTAGCTGCAATATGCTAAATATGCGAGATTTAAAGCAGAATGCAACACCCTTTTCTGGCATGCACAAAGCTTATTAGGGCTCCGACTCCAAAAATTCTTTCATGAGTGTCATCAGTAGTACACATAGAGCAAGGCAAGTAGTACAATACCTCGACTTCCTTGTTGACAAAGATGCATAACGTGCTCTGTGCATGGCTGAACTTGTCGCCAAGGTTTGTGGTCTTCTTGAAGACCGCTGGGAACCTGGCAGATGCCGGATGCACAGGCCCAGGCCGAGACCTGTTGGTCTGCTCGGCAAAGAAGCGGTCACTGGACGCAAAGGCTAGGTCTCCCGATGGGTTCAGTACATGGGCCACCGAGAGCGAGTCGGCATGCGTTGCTGGCTTGATGGCGTCACCCATGACATGCTGGAACAACGTGCTGTCCTTACTTGTTGACAACAACACACCAGGGCTATTTCGCCAGGCAAAACCTGTGGACAGAGAGAAGGGGGCACAAAGCCACAGTGTTAGAACTGGCCTACATGGGTTAGCCAGAGAGGTGTGGCTCAGTGGTTAGACCGCTCAGCTGTTGAGCACAAGTTTCTAAAAAAAAAAAAAACAGCAACCAGCTACTGCTGTTCTATGCAACTGCAGTTGGACATCGTTATAACGATGCGGCCACCCACGTGAAAATACTTTCGGTATAGTGTCCGATATATGTCATAATCATATGTTAGAAGCCATTCAGAACAAAGCCAGTCGGTTCATTACACATAATGACACATACCCATCTAGCATAACACAAATTAAACTAGACCTTTCACTAGAGTCATTAATTACTCGTTGTGACATTGCTCTCTTATTACTATTTCACAAATTCATCCACGCCAGTATGACGTCCTCTGTACACCTTGATCTCGCTCATTGAACTTCACATAGACTGCATAACAACTTTGGCTTAGCGCACATGTATGGTAATAGTGACGCATTTAACTTATTGGCTCTTCCATGAGCTATCCGTTTGTGGAATGGCCTTCCAGATAACCTTGCAGTAGAGCGATATCACACAATGTTTTGCAATAATCTTAAGAAATATCTGTGCTCCAAAATCTGATGTTTTGAATTTTCCACTTTCACCATTTCCCTTGCCTATAGTACTATCGCCAATATGTCCATCTTTTCTTTTTCTTCTTTCTTATAATGTGAAAGTTGTCAGTTGTCTTTATTTTCCACATCAGTGTTTCTGTTGAGTTACGATTGCTTTTTTGTTCGTTGTTGCATTTTCATTTTGTTTTTTCAATTTTGAATGCTATTGTTACTCCCTTGCTTTTATAGTGTATCTTGTTAAGTACTTGGGTTCATCCGCATCTTCATGCACTAGTCGAAATTTTATTCTGTTAAGGTGTTATTGTATTTTAACCTTAATGTATGTATTTATTGTACTGCCCCCCTTACACAAAGCCCCACGAGGGCTCTGCAAAGTACTCATAAATAAAAATAAAAAATATGAACATTATGCACCAATACTGGTGACGAACATTTTAGATTTGCGACCTTCACTTTATGGTGTGGCTTCACCGCAGTGCGGCACATGCTGCTATAAAGCCACCATATGACAAAAGATTGCCCTGCGGTGAATTTACACCTCAAGGCGAAATTCATGTACAATTCACATTGATCATTCTGATTAGGCAGGGGGCTTCTGATTATGTGGTATTTTGGGCAATCCCCACCGAGTCTACATAATCTGTTGGCTACTCTTGTTGCTTTATAATCGTGGCCGCCTTTAATCAAAGGACTATGGTAATTTCTTGCATACTACTTAAGCAAGAATCTTTTATTAATTTGCTTTGTCATTTTTAACCCTTTGGGTGCCAGGCATTTCCATTCGCTGTGTGCCGGAGTGTTTTTCTTAAGCACAACAAATTCAATATGTATAGTAACATATTAGAAGGCTCTAAATTCAGATGCTACTTACTGGCAATATATTTGTGAACATTTTATTGAGTTCTTAATCTAAAGATTCACACAATAATTGAGGCTTATGCCAATTATTGATCTTAAATAAGACAACTAGTCTTCCAGAGGAAATGTGGGCTCTTCATCGCTGTCATTGTCACTCGAAGACGCTGCATAATCAACACCAAAGACCTCTGAATCAGAGTTCGTAATAAGCTCTTGAATTCCTGCATCCCTCAAAGATGCACAGGCTTTTTGTACCAGTTTGCCATGTCAGAAAAGGGAGACTCAAGCAACACTTACAGATAGGCTTTGTCATGCCATCTGTCGCATAAAACCTAGAGGTGTATGAATATTCGAAAATTTCGAATACTATAGTTTTAATATTCGTATTCGATTTGAAAACTAGTTATTCAAAAATTTTTGAATATGCAATTGGATACGAGTATTCGAAACAAATCGGATATGTCGTTGGCTGTGTGGGAGCAAACATGGCACTTGGTGTTCATTTTTATCTAATCTAAGAAAGCGCGTCTGATTTTCCGTTGAATTTTGCAATAATTTCATGCCGATGGCGAAAGTTCCCCTGTAAAACACGCTTAGCCACTGGACGTCCCAGCTTTGCAGAAAAGCCAGCCTCACAGTAGCAAAGGGCACGAGTTTGCGAACAGCGAGGGTGCACTCACTTGCAGGTTCCACCCCCCCCCCCCCCGCCCCCCATCCTGAGCTTATTGCTTGACAGCAAATGCGATGAGTGACTGGTACAGGGTCAAATGGCTCCGAGTTCACAGGAAATTGGTGTGTTATAATAAGGCACAGGTTGGCGAGAACAGATAACTAGCAGAAATTACTAAATTGTTTAGTATAACGGCTTACTAATTTAGTTTTGTTACCAATTACTATGTAATTGCAATGTTCCAACATCATGTTAAAATAAACCCACTTGCTAATAAAGGTATGTGCATATCATTATTCAATATTCGACTTGATATTTGATGCTAAGTATTCGTATTTGATTCGTATTCGTTTCGTATTCAAAAATTTTGATATTTGCACCCCCCTAAGAAAAACAAAAACCTGCTGTGAAAATGAAGTTTCACCAACCTCTGTGTAGATAGCACAACCAGCCTATGGATGTTTCACCTTCGCACATTGTTTCGGGAAATGCAGGGAGTGTGCGGAAAGTGCGACACGACTTTACTCGGGCGTGGCCAGGGGCCTGCATCGGCACCGAGGGTACACTCGGGCACGACACTTAAGAGGATCAATTACAGTCGTCTTTCTATCTCGTTAACACTGATCTCAAAGTTACGCCTCTCACAGAAAAGGAAAAAAAAAAAGCAAGGGATTCCGAAGTGCACCAACAACAATGAAAGAGTGGGGACGGCACCTGTGGCCACGTCCTTGTGCTCGGTGAACGCGGCAAAAGGCACGTAGGGGCGCCGCGTGTCCCAGATGTTGATGGTGCAATCCACGACGAGGGAGCTGTTGGCAATATGGTACTTCTTCTGGGGCCGCCACTTGATGTGCGCCACTGAGGCGATTGTCTGGATGCACTGATGCAGCACAGGCTTGTAGCTCACGTCCCAGATCTGCAAGTGACGAAGTCCCCCGGTGGGATAGGTTGACCCCCAAGCCTCTCCACTTTGCTGCTACTTGCTCCAAGGGTAGTTGCAGTCTTCAGTGGACTGCGTGCCAACTGTGGTCATGAGCACTTCGGTGCATAACTAAAACCTTCCGTGCGGGTGCAGTAGAGCTAAAAAGAAGCCTTCATCTCAAGGCCAACTCCAATGTCCTGATTGAATTACATTTAACACGCAGATATACTATCATAAGACAACTGCTGAACTGAATTTAATGAAATTTCTTGCATTAAGAGAGAAAGCTAAGTTATGCCAACTGTAGGAAACAAAATTTTAATTAATGGCCTCATGGTTCTCACCAAAATTCAAGGAAATTAGCAAGGTAAAAAAAATTTGTACATAAAGTTTACAAATCTATAACTCTGCGCAAAAACATAGTATTGCAGTTCTGTAGCATCCACAGGTTCACCTTGTGGATTTCTTCAGAACTGACTTGCCATACTTAGCATCCACTTGCTTCGAGTTGTCTGTAAATTCTGTTCATCCTGCAATCTTCTCGTCTCTGGTGAGCTCAGATGGTAGAGTGACTGCCCTGGAAAGGCCTTGGTCCCCAGGGCAGTCAACACAACTCTTTCCCACTTGGTGCTCACCTTGATTGCCTTGTCCCTGCCACCAGTGGCAAGAAAACGTTTCTCTTCCGGGTGCCAATCACACGTGAACACAGGCCCGCTGTGCGCCGTGAACTGACGTTCGCATTTGTCCGAGCGCCTCAGATCCCAGAGCTGGACGTTGCCATTTTCCTGGACTGCCGCGAAGGTGAAGTGATGGTGCGGGCAGAACTGCACGTCCCTCACGCTCTCCGATGAACTGCGGAGCACCAGAAAAGGACAAATGCACGAGGGTTTCTGTCTCCAGAGTACTCTCTTTATCTCTCTCACACACACACATACTTCTCATGTAGTTACAGGCCAAAGGTGCAAAAGGAACATAGCGACAGACACACATACACAAAGCGCTGTGTGTTGTTGTTTTCGTGGCTTTTGCATCAAGATGCAAAACCAACCTGGCCCAATTTTCACCCTAACCTTTCAGGTAAGGTCATGACGTAAGCCGCACAAATAAGAAGCTAACCTTTGGCGAACACAGCGTGAGAGGGCGAAGAGATAATGGAAAAAGCATTAGAGGCAGCACGAAGGAAGCTGCAACACTTTTAGAATACGTTGAGAAAATGTTCACAATCTGTAGACACTGCTGCCATCAACATGCGAGACAAATATTATTCCACTACATGTAGCAGAGAAGGAGCCCAGAATCTCGTATAAAAGATAGCTCACCTGTAGCTTTTGAAGCTGCTTCCATTTTGCCACCGTCAATGAAGTCATAGATGCCAGCCATTGCCTGATCGTTCATGACCATGAGCTACTCCTAAACGAAAGCTTATGCATTCATGCATGCCCCTTCAACCTTCTAGCATACAGGAAAGCAGCAATTATTAATGTGTCCAGCTTGTCCCGTCACTACTCCTTTTTCACTCTCAGGCACCTTTGTCAGATGCCAACTTTGAAGGGTTACCGTAAGTGCACCGAGGGAAATGGGCAATCGGCACTGCCCTAGCCGACAGAAAGTGTACAGCTGAGGAGGAATGGGCAAAGTAAACAATGCATGCTTGATACCTTCATTATTATTGGATTCCTTTTGAAAAATTATTACGGGAATTTATCAACTGAAGGGCATTAAGCTCACTACAAAGAGTTCATAGCTTTGAAGTGTTGAAGGACCCCTTTAAGAGCATTCGCTCTGAAACTCTAGTGGTAAGCGCTAATGAGCTCATAAATTTTATCTAACTGCTCTGTTTTCTCTAAGTACTTTTGCATGGTATGCTAAAAAATTAAGTGACAAGTGCTTAAATGTTCACGGATCAGAAACAATCACATCTGTCAACTTGCCATTCCTCTTTCTGAAACCCAGACCACAAGAACGTTGCAGTCCGACTCTAGCAGAAACAACTCAAGGTAACGGGACGTACAGAAGGGACAGACAGTGCCATTGTGCGTTCCTTCTGTACTTCTGCACTGTTTCTGGTCGCCTAAATGCCAGCCAGCCTAAAGCCAGCCTAAATGTGCATGCTTCTGCAGTCTGATTCAATTCCTATCTTTGTTCAGTGACTGAAACAAGGCTTTTCAGCTCGTCTCAGCACATTCCCATTAGTTTTACTTTAATTACTCACTTTAACGGGTAGCTCATACTTCTGTTAATGGCACATGACAAAACTTGAAGTCAGATCTCTCGAACAGCAGGTTGTAGTAAACATTACAGCAAGCAATTACCACTGGCTTGCATGAAGATGACTGGACTAACACTACAGACAACTTGGAAGCAAGCAACCACTGTGAGCACAGCTCCCCAAAGTTATTAAAAAAAGGAGATTCGCTTCGACGACTGTGTGCTGGTGCCCGAATAATTAGAGAGAGAGTGAAATTCCTGCACATCACAAAGTATGACATCACATTTCTGATACGTTATGCATCTTGTACATAGAAATTACAGAATATAGGCATCTTTCAATAATTCAAAGCGTCAGTTAACTCAAACAAATCTCTGTATCTTGATTGGCCTGCTGCATATTCTGCCCATATTGAAGCAACTCAATTCAAACACAGATTCTGGTTCCTTCTAACCTTTTGGCTTCCCATGGCACATAAAAGTGGACAGAAACATTTGGTGAAATAACATAAATGAGGCATCAATAGTAAAAATTGGGATGATACTTTTTATTCAGGTAACTGTGCATGATGACACCTCAAGTGTATTGAACTGGACTGGCTGGTGCACAGTGAAGGGTGTCAAACAGCACAAAAGACCGGAGATTTAGTGTACGCGCTGTGTCTGTCATCTGCACACCATCCCACCTTTTGTGCTGTTCGACTGCGTTCTGCATGTCAACAGGTTTGTCAAGTACAAGTATGTAGCAACGACCTGGTCGTGTTCATAGCTTTGATATCCTGGATCTGCATTTGCATGGGGACTTCTTTCTTTATATTAAGAGAGCTAGTGGTGTCGTTTCTTCTAAATTTTTGTGATTAATGGTGATTCTGTCTTGCAATTTGTTTTACTCCACTTCAGATAGATCAATCTTGGGGTAATTCAAATAAATGCTGCCCCTACCAATGTGAATTAATGGGAGGCGGCTGGCACTCACAGAATAAAAGGAATTAGAAACGCACCTGAGGAAAGTGCTTGCAGCCTCCCTTTTGCGAATATCAAAGCACTTCATTGTTCCATCTTGGGAGCCAGACAACAGAATATTTGACTCGGACGGATGGAAGCAGACTTTGTTGACGGTCCTCTTGTGGTCTTGGAATACCATGTCTGCAAAGTTGTATGCCAGAATGCATTACCCGAGTCCTCATGCCAGACGATTACAATTCTTTGCAATCACATGGCACATTTACCTTGTTTAGATCGAGAACTTTTGTTCAAATTCCAGGTGACGACAGCACCATTTGTAGCAGCAGTGGCGAGGATATGGTCTACAAATGAAGTAATATGGCACGCATTGTAGCAAGAAACTCCGTCAATGCTTGTTTCAATCACTCGCATGACACCTACCAGCAGAAGCTTTATTCGAAAGTATCGAAATTAACAAGCAAATACGATTATAGTGATCGGCGATTACTTACCATCAACCATGTTCCACACGACATCGCTGCAACTGAAGTTCAGATTGAGATTCTTGCCTACGCGCAGGTTTATCCTCTCCTGAAATTCCTCGTTCTCCAAGCTGAACACTTTGAACACTAAAAGGACGCAAACGAGACAGCGTCAGCGACAAGAGTACAACACAACAGATCCGAAGCGATGTTTACAGCCGCATACCGTTTCGGCCTGCGACAGCAACCTGCGTGGCATCTCTGTTTATTGCCAAGGCGTTTGCGGGCCCTTCTAGCGTACAATGCATGGTCCTCGTTGCTCCCATCGTCATTGCAAAAGCGATGGCTTTAATTCCTTCTTCACAGAAAACTGCAGATCAGAAGGAAGATGACAGTAGGTATGACGGACGGCGTTCCTACAAACAACCACGACTGCTCACCACAGTAAATAAAAGACAAAAACGGCTTACTTGCGCAAAGCGATCAGTAGGTGCTACAGCGCCGCGGCAACCTTATCGGAAACAATGATATCTACATGCTTCCATATCGATGTAGAAGATACCTCGATGCTTACAGGTAATCTTAACCCAGCTGCGTGCTCTATTACGCATGGTGTTATTAAAATGAGAACAACAACGCGACTAAAACACATGAACTTGTGGTCTCAATGAACAGCTGCAACGCGGTGCACGGCTCCATCACGTCTAATGAAAACATACGCATGCGCACTGGCCGTTCCTTGCCCATTCAATCGTTTCTGAAAAAGAAAGCGCGCTCATTACTAAAGCACGCGTAGCACGTAATCCCTTGTCACGGACTTATTACAGCGTATAAACTACTTATTGTTATTGTTGCATGCAGGCTGAAATTTATTACCTTCCACCAAGCGCTTCTCGTGACGTACCGATGGATATTTTGTTGGTCGACACGCACAACGCGCTGCCAACCTTGACGCAACCGTCGTCTGCTATGTGTGCTGGCGGGCTGTGTGTGCAGCGGGCTTAAAGGCAGGTCGTAATGTAGCGGGCGGTAATTTTTGGTTCATTTAACTCTCTGTGAAGCTCGACACGCCGGATTTATATAGGGTCAGTATTTGTTTCTTGTACAGGAGTCACCGTTCGTTCTAGACGTTTAGCCAGATATAGCCGCCGCGGATACGCATCCGTTGCGGGAAAGACGCGCCCAAGGCCCTGGCATTGCTTTCGTTAATCAAGCCTGGTAGTGTACTTTGTTGTTGTTTAAGTACGCCCTAATGAATGATTTTCAGCTGTGCTGCCTGTCTCAGAAATTGCGCGAACAGAGGTGAGCGTTAAAGAGTGCGAATGGGCGTGCATTTGTGTGCCGTATACTGCCGACGTCGTATGCATGTGCACCTAGCTCGCTCTTTGGCTTTGAAATCCAATTTTCTGATAAGGTATTCTTGCAGGTTGCTTGGCGTTATCGAGAAATTTAACAGTTCCGGGGGCCGCAGCGATTTTTCTTTTCAGAACACGCACGTTAATGGCATCCTATAGATGTTTGCCGACCGCAAATTTGATTTTTGAAAAATGCGCACACAATGTGAGAGGGAACATAGCTTCTGAGCCACGCTTAGTGCCAGCTTTAACAATCAATAATTAAAAATTTTGCTCCCGCTGATTGACCATAAAAGTGGCTACGAAAGGGCTGCCGGCTACGCGATCGTCATATATGTATACATATGCCAAAAATTGGAAGACCCTAATTAAGCTTCGCCTTCAAGAGTGGAACGCGATAGCGTGATCGCACCCCGTTCGCACGCCCACTCATTCGCTCGGCATGCTCTTGAGTCACACAAAGACATAGTTTTCATATACAACACTTCGTCCACAGCACAACTTACGAGGCGCCCCGCATCGGACTTTGCACCCACCAATCACGCGTTGAGCGCCGAGCAACGCAGCGTTCGGAGCGGCAACGAAACGTGCGCCCGAGCAAGCGGAACGAACCAAAGAACTCGGTGTCTCGGAGGGAGAAACGATCTACGCGAGCCAAACGTCGTGATCGGCACGGACAGCCGGGCCGCGCGACGCGCCATGAAGGCGGACGCGATCATGGGGCTGACGCCTCGATGGGATCGTCCTCTATCTCACTTGGGAGCACCACGCAGACGCATGACTCCTCGCCAGCAGCACGGCACACGTCGTTGCAGGGGACGCTTTCCCACCATACGCGCTACGGCGCAGCGATACGACGCTGCACCTGTAGTCGATGATCGAGGATAGCAATAGGGGCTTGTTGGTACGGCATATCTTATTTTGTTATTGCGCAAGCTTGACACGGAACAACAACAGATTTATTTCTCGTTCTCGTTGCTATATATACACCCTCGACCCGTCACACAGCACGTGTAGAATTTTGGAAAAATAAACTAAGATACATAAACTGGGAACCAGTGACTCATTATTCACAGACATGTACACCATGTACATGTACGCTGTGTGTGTCAGATGTGCCTTCTGTTGTCCGTGTCAAGATAGCACTATAACAAAATAAGCTGCACCTAGGAATCGCGCTGTGAGCAGAAAGAGGAGCCGCGTCGCCTAAACACGATACAAGGGTTCGAGTGACGCACGCTGGAAGTTAGAAGGGGAGAGCGAGAAAACTTATTAAACGCAAGGGTATTGGGGCATCCTCGCACCGGTCCCTGCACGGCCCCAATGCACTCAAACGAGACGAAGGGGAGAAGCGGGCGAGTGGCGCGCCACCTGTCGGGGCAGCGCCGCACATTGCGAAAAGGGGGTCTTCTGTGTTTGCCGCAAGGTGGCTCTGCATGTGCGCCAAGCGCAGAAGAAATGTAGCGGAAATGTACTTCGCTACTCGTTTAACTGTGACTTCTGTAATTTACCTGCTCATAATTACCTATACACCGCAGTATAACTTTCTACGGCACGTTTCTAAACAACACCGCATTCACTAGGGGCGCTTTTGTCCCGCTTTGAACCATCGAACGTCCCACTTTGAACCATCGAACTCATGGCTGAGTGTAATATAGAAAAAAAAAAACTCATGCCCGAGTGTTAGCATCTCCGTCTCACACTCCGGAGACCCTGGTTTGATTCCCACCGAGCCCATCTTGCAAGTTGTTTTTTATCTATGAATTGCCTTCCGGGAGTTTTCGCTCACGGCTGACGACACCGGCTTTTCTGTGACACGAGCTCCTTAACGCTGTTGCGTTAATATAATGAAAGGAAGCTAGGTGGTTTTATTTTGGCTTTTTCTCTGCATGCCGTGAGTGGCGACACAGGTCCACCTAACTGACCCGTGTACGCAGATCAGGGCACGTACTGCTACCCAACAAATAAACGACTTCGGCCCAACGTGGATGGAACCTTCATAATTTGAAAGTAGAGACTCTCCTCCCTTCGACGCTTTCCTCCTCGATTCTCCTCGCGCGCCAGCTGCGTGCGCTGCGCACGGCACGCTCTTTCTCCTTGGCTCCCGCGGACGGTCCACAGTATTCGATGGAGGCGAATGATTTTCGGCTAGTTGTGCGCCACAGTGGTGCTGAATTTTTTAAAAATTGTCATAAGAGCATCGAGAATGCTGAAAGTAACGTTTATGAGGAGGTTAGTTTCTTCTTAAAGCCATATGAGTTGGGTATATACTGACGTAAAAGGAACTTTGAGACGAGTTCTATTTTCCAGACATTTTCAAGTGTGCCTTTGCATATACTGTGCTAACACCGAATTCTGTTTCTGCACTGAAAGTTTGATGGTTGATGCCTATAAAATCAAGGACTTAAAAAGCTGTTTGTCTGCTCCTCACCAGCAATGAAATGCTATCGTGACTGTGAACTGTGTCCTATGAGTGATGGAATAACTATGAGAACACACATGAGGCTGAGGTCGCATATGCGATGCGGAAAAATGGAGACACTGCAAAGAAAACATCACAGCCGACTTCATCCATGAAGGAACTAGCTAAGTGGATCTCCAAGTTAATTGGTCCTGCATGACTATATATGGCAGACACAGGCTACAGCCATTTGTGAAGCAAAACAATGTGAGTGGCAAGCATCCCTTGTTGTGCATTTTGACTTCGCAGAAAACTGGAGTGGCATTGTTTCAAATGAGATTCGATTCTACCACTAGTGCAAAAAACAAGTGCCACTTTTCACCTATGTTGTAAGCAACAGAAAAACAACATGCAGTTATGCTGATATAAGCGACGAAATGCCTCGCAATGCAGCCAATTCTTGCTTCGCATCAAGCAAGATGCACGAGTGCGTGAAGTCTCCCCACAAAGCCGTGTCACCAACGTAAGTGACGGCGCTGCGAGCCACTTCAAACCCAAATTTCAATTCTATGAGCTTTTGCACAAAGAATTGTGAGTCAGTAAAGTGGCTGTTCTCTGCAACCAGACACAGGAAGAACTCATGTGACTGAGTTGGACGAGTCGTAATTAAAGCATCAAGCTTAATTCTCTTCGCAACCTATGGGCAGAAAACAGCAAAGTAATACAGTCGACATCTGAAATGACCAAACTGCAAGGCAAGCTCAAGAATGTCCAAACGACTCATGCACTTGAGAGTGCTTGAGTGCTTAATTGAAAAAAGGAAGGAGTGGGAGCTGTTGATCAACCATGTGCAAGGCATGGTATGTTTATATAGCTATGCAGATCGACTGGACGTGGCTCGCTATAAACGTGTTTTGTCTCTTGCCAAAACTGCTGCCACTAAACTTACCATATTAATTGAAACATTTTAAACACTGGTTGACTGCATCTGGTGTGAAAATGAATTCACACTTTTGTGTTCATTTTTTGCACCAGCGGAAACCATCCCTTTTGGCTGCTGTTGTCCGGGAGCACGGTGCCACACATTTAATCCCAGAGCCAAGTAATTTAATCCACACGCCATATTAAGTAATTTAATCCTCACGCCAGTGAATTTGTTCCAAAGTAAAGATGCATTCGAGTTATCTTTGCCTTTCATAAAGAGCATAGAGTTAAATGAATGAATTACAAGCGGCTGCTTGCAAATGCATCTCTCAAATCGCACGCGGCGCTACAAGAGCGACCGCCTAAGTGGAACCGCATTTGGTATGAAGTCCATGCGAGATAACCTTCTATCACGCCCCCCGAACTTTGTGCGTTATGTGTGGGTGAAAGTGTGCGAGGATACAAGATAGTGGCTTCACGAGTGTCCCCTTCCCGCTCGAGCAGAGGGAGAGAAGGGGAGGGAGCTCGCCATGAGAGTGGGGAGGGGTTATAGTTGGCGTGCTCGCGATTTCTGGCGCGCTTCTCGGTCGTGGCTGCGCATGGCTGTAAAAGCGTAGCTGAGCGCATACGCAGCCGCGCACGCTGCTTAATGAGCTGCCGCGTGTGTGCGCGTGTGTAAAGAGTGGGCGTGCCGAGACGGCGTACCATTTAAGCCGTCTTCCCGCGCGTTTAGTATTGGAGGTTGCGCGAGTTTCGGTGACCCGTTGGAGCGAGAGGCAGACTGAGCATTCGCTCCCTGCTGCCGGCGCCTTTCACGATAGCGTCGTCCTAATGCGGGCGACGCTATCAGCCACGGGGGCGGTGCGCACGCGAAAGCGTGGCTGGCTTCGCTTAATTCGTTCCGCCGATGCAAAGATATCGTCGGCGTGGCAAGCCGTATGACTCGTCGCCGACTCCCAAATTCATCGAAATGAATTGTTTTCTCATTCAAACTTGCGCTCTTCAATTGCTCGACAATTCGTAAAATTCTACGGCCCCTTCGAGTGCAAGAAAAATCGATCGGCGACTGTACTTATTTGCATAAAAGCTCGAATTTTAATACAACGAAATTTCGGCACAACTAAGCCAAATTGCCTAGTTTACCTACTTCTTTACATCGAGGTTTAACTGTAACATCTGTTTCGATCTCTCGTGGAATTGACCCGCTTCCTTCCAAGGACTCGCGATCGTTTTCACACAGGTATAGAAACTGTTATCAAAACCGAAACTGACAAGATATGCTTTTTTTCAACAACAGATTTTGGAGAGTAGACGCAACAATGTGCTGCAAGGATAATAGGCCGCAAAGCATGTTTCTTGTGTCATACAATTCTATACGTAACATTGCTTGTAATGTTTCTGGACTTCAAAAATGAATGTTTAGTTAGTAGAGACAGAAAAGCACAAGTGGTCGGCAATTATAGAGAAAGCACTCATTTAGTGGAATAGGAGGAATAGAATGGATCTGATCAGCCATTCCAGCAGTGGGAATGGTCAGAGTCTCACCATTCTGAGTAGCTAAAAGGAATGGAATTACGGAACCTCTTCACTGCCGGGAATTGAGTGGGATTGGGATGGAGGGACCCACTCCGCAACTCTGGTACCTAAATATCCTCAGTGCAACAAATATACACCTTCGAATGCATAATTCCTTTATTGAAGCGAAGCTTTCTATGCCTTCTTTCCCAGGGTGTGGTTCAGTCGGTTTCTTGCTGAGTAAGGTGGGCCGGCCCGGAAATTGCACATTAGTAAACTGGGCCGATCCCATTGGTGGTGTGGTCAACAGTGGACCAATCCTGGAGATGGTGTAATTTGCGGTCATGTGCATAATGTGGGTCATGTGGTGGGGGTTTCTGGGTCCTGCCGATTTGCCAGGCAGGCACATAATCGTTATGCTGCAAAACACGTTGCGGAAGTTTTGTTACATTTAATTAACAGCTACACAAAAGGTTTGCTTCACGTAGATTTCAAAATGTGCGTCAGATCTGCATAATTTTTGTTCTTTTCAAAGCACGATGAAACTATTATATCAAACCAACAAGTAAGAAAATTGCTACGTATCAGTGCAAGCATACTACTTAAAGTCTCCTGGCAATTGTGCAAATCGTTCTTTATTTACAACAGGGCAGATAAATATTGGCTGCTGATCAACAACACGAAAACCAACAGCATCCAAATTTACGAAACATTAGTAGGCAGCATGACAGCATCACAGAGCTAGAAAAATGGTACAAGTGCATAGTTGAAAAGGCACAAAGCGCTCAAAGCAGACAGACTGTTCTTCACAAAAGTTTTTTTTTTTTTTTTTTTCGTAACCTCGATGTAACACACTGCAGCCTTTTGCATTCTCAACTTGTCCTTTCGTCAGCATCACATGTAGCACCAGACGAGCACAACTTTGGACCCAAGCTATAACTGCTACACACAACATCCAAAAATATTTGTCTGCATAGAAACAAAAGATTTTCATGCGAATACATGCTGAATTCAGATTTTGAGCTCTTCCAATTTTGTGTCAAGATTCAAGCAAACAATGGTACTCGAAAACACGAGTGTCGACTATGCTAATCCATTCCAGGATTAGGAACTGTTACACAGTTGAATGTTGATATAACAAACATGGATAGAACAAATTGTCAGGAATAATGAAGTATGACATTTTCTCACCGATATCAGCATGCAATGAACATATGCTTATAACTAATATTGAATATAATGAGAGCATTCTTTGTCTAATATGAGTGTTGTAACAAGGTTCAACTATTTGTTCATGGGTACTGCTGTGCATAAAATTTTATTGACTGGAAAAGCTTATCACTAAAGCGCAGCTGTTGTCACGTCCATTTCTCCATAAAGAAAAGGTTTACTAAAGGTTTTATTTGTTTAGTTAGTAGCTCAGTTTGTTCTATGCCTGCTACGAGCCTGTTTCCATGCATACTCACTCAACAACAGACACTCGACCCTCACTTTGCATAGCTTGAAGCATTCCACAGCGTCACCAAAACAATACCTACAACTATGACTTGTACATGTCATTGCAGTACTTTATACCTTTATACAGCTACGTGTAGAAATACTTTGTTCAGCACAAATATGGTATACAACGCACGGTTAAAACTACAAGAAAATCTTCAAAAGAAGAAAATATTGGTCATGAAACAGTGACAAAAATTGTGTTTCATGCTTGCATACCCCCCCCCCATTTAACATTGCTACCAAACTTGCATTAAAAAGCCACAAGCTCACATAGTTGACTAAGGCACGCTGCAACAGTGTGCTTAAAGGCACTCATTTGGACAGTCTCGTGTATATAAAAAATAAAACAAAACACTCAGCAGCACACTAAACAACAGTACTATTTACAGTGTTGTGTAGGAACCCCAATATTTTCGGAATGACAGGACATTTAGCACCAAAAGTTAGGATAATAAAGATCCAGTGAGAGTTGCTTGAGGTGATTACTCATTGAATTATTCTATGTGCTTCTCTATGACACAACTGAACCTTCTGCCTTCCTCTACCTTTGCAATGAACTAGAACACACTTCCATCTTCGGCACTCAGTCGTCTAACATGTACACAAATAGTATGAAGCAAGCATATACTCGTCGCATTGCCCTGGAATCTCGAAATGCATGTTAAAGCACAAATCTATCACAAAGACTGACATTTCCTCTGTTCAATGATAGCTATCTCATTGTACAATGCACTTGTTTCATGTATCAAATATTTTATCAATGAAGCTCAAAAGGCTCTTCCGAGTAAAACTGCTTTTCTGTTAGCATCAAGGTTTTGCACAGAGGTGGCATTGCGAGGTGAATTTTAATACAACCTTTAGATGCACTACCCGCCTGTTTTGTCTAGTATAAGTTGCAAACTCGCATCATCAGCAGCAGTGCTGAACGAAAAAAAGTAGCTTTTTCTCAGTGAAAGAAACAATGCCGCTAAAATCACAGAAGGGCATATTAACGCCCGCCATGGTTTTATCCTTTTAGTAACAGATGCACCCACTGTTTCTTACACCAAGAAAAGTCGGACTTCTTGTCCGGAAATGCCACATGCGCGCCTGCACTTATTCTGGATGAAACAGGAAGTTAATACCACCTACACCTAAACCTGCTGCCAGGCGAAACACCATGTCTGGGCAAGAATTTGAGTGCAATCTAGCCCAAGATTCAGCCACAAGAGTTATTTACACCAGAGCTCTCCTACGAATGCAACATCCGGTATACGCGATGTGAAGATATAGCCATACAGGTCCCGTAAGTTTGATGCAAAAAGCTACAAGCTGCTAGAAGCTGTATAGTGCAACTTGGGACCTTGCCACAACGTGCTGCCTCAAAAACAAGGTGTTGTCCCAATCCAAGTGAAGCTAGCAATGCTAATTCTGTTCACACACACAACTGTCTCCGTACAGCTGTACAACATGGAAATGCCAAGGTTAAAGGAGCTAATACAGGTGGCAAGGAGGGAGGCACCAACATGCTGTCAGGCTGTTATTAAAGGGCCCCTCACCAGGCCACATAGCAAATTTTAGTTGTTACATGCCCTCTAAGGAGTGCTCTGATGCAAAAAAATTTCAAATTAGTTCATCAATAGCAGATATGGAAATATCTGAAGTGCCGTGAGCCGACGATTTCAGGATGGGAGTGCCACTGCTCACAAAGACACCCTCTCCACTTGTCTCGTCTATCCTCCGCAATGCGAAATCCCTTCCCTCAGTTCTCCCAGACTGGAGCTTAAGATCGCGTGATGAACACGTCATCGGCCTCGCCTTTTTTATTTTTCTCTCTCTCGCGTTTTTGCTGAGTGGTGCACTTCTGGGTATGGCCCTGTGCGCGAGCTGCTGTGTTTGCTTGTTTTGCACAGCGGATGATTTTGCACGCACTGCAATAGAACACCTGATTAGCGGTATAAGTCAGTGCCACAATCACGAGGACTGAAGCAGACGTGAGAGGATGAAAGCGCACGATCACGCATGAAACAGAAGTACATCTCTCTTGCTACAATACGAAGTAAAACAAGAACACGCAGACATTCAGTTTCTATGTTTTACTATTTCTCTAAACTTTAATTCGCCTACTGAAGCAAGAGATTAAACAAATAACTGATGTGTTGAATAATTCTCGAAGTTGTGTTCCACTACAATTGATGTCACAGCACGGCCATGTACATGGAGCGCGGCACCCACGAGGACAAGGGCAAAGGCCATTCGGTTTCAAATTCAAGCTCTTTCCACAGTGTGTAGGGATGTAATAATTAGCAGACAATCGTTAGCATGCATTGTACATACTGCACTTGTCAGCTCAAAATAGCCAGGCCTGGTGAGGGGCCCTTTAAGCATTTTGTTACCATTAGCTTATACACCATTATTTATAGTCAAACCATCGCTGCAGACAAGAGAAAGAAGCCATGACCAATGGCACGAACGATAACTTTTCCGTTCTGAAAGGAAGTACAAAGAGCCTGCAAATGGGACCACAGAGCTGGCCACAAAATCATTTTGTTAAAATGTGTTTGTCGTGGCTAAGTTTGTTCTACGATATAAAATTTACTTTTGATGGGCAGGAGAATATGTGGGATGTAGCTTGTGTCTCGATGACAGCAGGAACGTCGTGGACACTGGTGACTTAGTAGCCAAGGCAAGAGATGACAACGTTTTTGCCGATAGCACCAGAAACCTGGAGATTGAAGTTTAGCCAGCAGTAACAAGAAAGTTGGCAGAGGGTTTCGGTGCCGCTTATACTGAAAGTTCGTGATGGCTGGAAATACAGTACTGTCGCATTCGCCGGGTATTCGTAGTGCACTGATACAGTAGGAGAGAATATACTGGGCGTTTTTTCCCCCATTTAATAACAAGAAGGAAAGCAGAGGAGGAAATCCCAGAGTGGTAACGTTGAGCACAGTTCCTCATGATCATGGTTGTTCAAGTTGCAGAAATGGAAAAAAAAAAGTCGCTCCACATTTGTGGTGTGTGTGGGACGTACTGATCATCCACAGGTGCGCGCTGCACTTGTTCGTCTTACGAAAAGAATGACAATTAAAGCACATAAAGTGGCTTTTAGACTGGGGCTGAATTAACATTCTAACATTAAAGAACTCTGCAGTCACAAAACAACTCACCAATAGCTCTATTGCTGTCTGTAGCATAAACGTCACTTACAAGCAGTGTCGGAAAAGAAACAAATATATATATATCTATATAATGAGAGAGCAACAATGTATATAAACCTAGGATACAAGTTTCGCACTTTGTCAGCTTGGTCACTGTGTGCTCAGTGTTCTTTTAGTAGACGATTTACAAAATTCCACAAGTAGGATTTTTCCACATGCTTGCAACGTCTCTAGTGTAACTGGTGTATCACTAGCGCACATTCAAAGTGGACAAAGTGCTGATTTCTAACAATGATTTCAATTCAATGTGCCGCACACATGAAAACTGGCACTCTCTGCACAGTTGTGTTGGGATACCGCACGCATGCTATACTCGCAGACTACTTCCTGCGGCAATGAAGTGAAAGCTACCAAGGCAAAGCGCACGCAAGAGCGTTCCCGAAGAAAGTCCCACATCTTCCTTTGCGTTAGCTTAAGCAGGGGAAGAGAAAGCATAAGCATTTTATTTACAACAGCAAAATAAGCTAAAGTACACCCATGAGTGTTAAATTTAAATTATTTTCCTGCTTCTCACTTCTGCGTTTAGGCAAATGCAAAACCGTTGCATGGGGAAGCCACGCTGGTTCAGTATCTATTCCAAGAAACTAAACGCGCCGTCAAACACTGCCGGAATGCTTGGCACAGTAAACACAGGCGCAAAAGCTTCATCTCTGTGGCTTTACCTTTACTGCCACAGTAAGTTGTCTGTAAATATAGGCATGCCGCCTCACGCATATGTGCATTGCATTAAAGTAACACCTTATTTGGAAGTCGGCGCTTTGCTTTCGTTTTCGAATCCGCTGGTCCCATTAATGGAGGAAGTCAGCATGTCTTTATTAAAGATGGGGTGGTGGTTGCAGATGATACCTCCCCCCTTTGTTTTTCTTTTTATGCTTACGGTTGTCATTCAAAACAACTGAGCCTACATGACAGATTTTCAAATCCGTAGTTATCTTTCTTAATGCAGTTATGTAAAACCAAAGTTGACATGTAATGAATAGCTCTGCTTACCTCCATTCATAGTGCTGATCCTCCAACCATATTTTATGAGAATCCACAGTGATCATACTAACTTTTTCTTTTCTAATACCTTATGTTACATTAATTATAAGGACAGTGGCGAACTCATAATTGATGTTGTAAAGTCCTAGCAAGGCTTATTCAAGGGTATTCCTTATCATTTAAATTTGGAGTACGAGTGCCGCATCATTGGTGATGGCATTGAAGGCATGTGGAGAATCCTACTTGCAGAATTATTTAGCACACGCCATGTATTGGCAGGCCCGTCTGTCGCTGAAGAAGCAAGGAGACAAATGCATCCCACGGGCCTTGCTTGTTAAGCAGACGCCCTGTCCTTGGGCCAGAGGAGCACAAGGGCGTTGTTGGGCGCCTTCTTGAAAGTTGGCTGCGAGACGCTGGATGTGCTCTCCACTGACACGGTGCGGGCCTTGTTACCCAGCATACACTGCAGCTGTGTGGCCACCATGACACGTAGGTCCCGTTTCTGAGACCTGCAAAGTACGGATGCCGCACAGTGTAATGGAATGAGAGATATGCCGAAGAGAAGAGAAAATACGATGGGGTCCTCACATGGACCCTTTTGGGTAGCGTATAAACAATCTCAAATATACAGCGTGAACGGGGACCAAAAAAAGAAAAAGAGAGAGAGAGAGAGAGAGAAAAGCAGTGACAACATGTGCTTTTGTTTGTTCTTTTCTCCGTGTACCAGTTTGCACTGCACACTAAACGTCATAAGTAAAAGCAACTAACTCAATCCTTCATGCTACTGATTTAACGGAGTTTTTATCAAGCAGCGAGAATCAAATCCACATCAGCCTCCATGTGAGGACCTAGGCATATCTTTTCTTTCTTTCTTTAGTTGAAGTACTCAAGTTTAAGTCATTCATTCATTCTTACAAAAAAGAAAAGTACAAATGCCAACACGAAGGTAAAAAGCCACTGTTCCAGTGGCTTGACAAAGGCCCTTGCCTCTATTGTATTTGGCAGCAAGCATTTTGAATACATTGTTAATACATGAATTAATACACCTGCAAACATTTATTGATATTGACATCTCAATCAAAGAATTTCCAGTGATGTCAGATGCAAATGCCAGCATACCATATTGACAAGCAAATATAGCACCACTCATACTTCATTCACATAAGAAATCAAAAAAATATTCGAGTATTACTGCTTTGTAGTCTGCACCATGCTTTGAGAGCTGGCAAGTTCTATTAGGCAAGAACAGTGCTTAACACTGTTGTGCATTTATGCATTTGTGGCAGTAATTAGACACATCCTTGCACGAGATGTGTTGCAAAATAACTTTATGTGTTTGTGTGTGCAACATGTAGTGCTGCACATTTATTTAAAGGGATGCAAATATGGCAAGCCTGCTTATTCAACAGTAAATAGCTTTACCTAAAACGAGAAAACCAAAGCATTGTTCTTGAATGGCTGGAAATAATTGAGCATAAGTTATCTGCCCTGTGTATTTTTCTCAGGAATTCTGGTTCCTTTGCACAACAGCTGTGGATCTCCTGCAGCAACAGAATCACTCAAGCACCGTACTTACCCGATTGTAACGCAAGTTTTCTTTTAGTGATTTTCGTTATTTCAACTCGACCCTTGCGTTACATTCTAATAACGACAAAATTGACCATTTTAAAACAAACATTCCGAATCCCGCGGTTCTTAGCGTTATGTTGGCAGTCTCTGCCTTTACGTGTCGATCAAATCCATAGACAAGTCTACTGAAGTCAAAACTAGCTTTTTGTTGTTGTTGCAATCAACGCCACTTTCGCTGCGCTTGTGACTGGTGTTGTGGTTACATTTCTGCAGTATCCTGCAGCCATTCACGCTTCAGCTCCATTCATTTGCGTCGTTATGGCAACGCGGCACGTTGGGTACGACACTCGCTTCGAGAGACGAGCAATTTTGATGGCCGAGGAGCTGGGAAACGCTGCCGCGGCTTGGTGGCTCGACCTCAACGAGTCGGCGAACCGCAGGACTAGCAGAGGGCCCTCTTTAAATGCGAGGCCAGTCGGAAGGGCTCTGCGAACCTTGTAGTGGTCTGGTACTGTACCCGAATAAAATGATTGTGCGGTCTTTTTTAAGAAGTACTCAATCTCAAACAAGCTCGATGGCATGGAAGACGACTGGATTCTCTGGTGAGCACATTCAGAGATAGTTTTGCTTTCGCGATACTTGGCTCGTCTCTGCAACAAACCCCTCAAATTATGCAGACAGACGACAGCGCTTTTGGCACTGATAGCAAGCTTTCCACAGCACCAGAAACATTGTCGGAGACGCTTTCGGTGTCGATTCACGTGAAATTTCACGAGTAAGTGAAAGTATCTCCGAAAGTGATAGCTCGAGAATACCACCCAACGAAAGCTCTGGTTCCTCCTCAGATGTCCATGATAAGTGAAAACTCGTTACCGAATTGTGATTCCTTGAATAAAGGTGCCATATCTTTTCTGTCCATCTCGCATTACATTAGTGTTTTTATTTCTTTTATTTAGCGTGAATGGAAAGTTGACCCTCGCACTACATTCGATGTTGCGTCACATTCGACTAAATACGGCCCTCCTCAGATGCATCAATCTCTCTCCCTCAAGACTTCAATGCGTGTCGTTATCCTTTTGTTATAATGGAAACGAATAGTCAACAATACCAAATAATGATCACTTCTTGACAAATCACATATCAAATGAATATAGCAAGCACTATTTGATTCCTATAAAAAATTTCAGATATTCGCACGCTCTTACCTAGAAGCGTGCTCTAAATCAGCAGCATTTAAGTAGTAAGCTGCAATTAAACTTAAATATAGAAACCTAATGTTGTGATGCACAAAACAGAGACGGATGTCCCACCCACCTCTGCCACTGACGTACGACAGCACCGACGAGCTCCCCGACTCTGTTGCCGTCTGCAGTGTTGGATGTGACCAGACAGACGACCAAATCATTGTTGCCGCGCAGGTGCAAAATGGCCAGCTGGTCTGGGCCAGAAGTGACACTGATGCCTGTGAGCTGCACAGAAAAGAAGAGTGATTAGCTACAACCGTGTCTGATTGTTTATTTCTCTCTCTTTTTTAATATATATTACTACAATTTGTTCAATAAGAACTGTGAAAGAAACTCCAGCTTTCCAAGAATGAGTAAGGCCTGCACCTAGTCAGTCTCTAAGGTGTGGCTTCACCAGTCATAGTGCGTTCCCTTGCCTTTTGACTGCTTCAGAAACTTGTCTGTATAAACTTCCTCGAAACAAGTACCCCACTGGTGCCCATTTAGCATTAGAAAACTCCCAAGGTAGAGTTGGAAACCAATGAGCGAAACTTTTTCGAGAATAGAATTTACTTTTCCCTAATTCATAAATTTTATGAAATATTCAGAAGGATTGGCAGGTATGCATAGATAATTCCTTGACCAACGACCACTTGTTACATTTTCTTCACACAGCCTGCACCATTTATTAAAAAGCATCTAGCCATTTAAACCAGCTTGCATATGCCAATAGGATCAGACATTGTTGCCTTCCCAACACCCTCCATTTTCCGAGTTGTAGGAAGTCTATTGTTTACTTGCTTCAGACCTCCTATGAATGTACAGTACCTTGTCGGCAAGATTCACATAGCTCCCTACGCTTGTTCAACTTAAATTCTTGTTTCTTCCCAATGTCCTACCAAAACGGTACACTTTTTTTGCCACAGCCTCGATTTCTTTAACAATCATTTCAGGTCTATTCAATATCCCTCAGTTTCATCCCCCTGAACACAAGCAGCTTGTTGTTCGATTGTATTGGATTGTAAGTCTTTGAAGTTTTCTTTTCAACTTCTGTGTCCTGTATTTATTTATTTACGAGTTCACTCTCTTCAGTTGTGTTTTATTTATACACAGTACACCACGCTCAGGATGTTCAAGTGTTAGCGGGCTGCTGTACCACTACAGAAATAAAAAGGTAAAGAAACCACAGAAGCGTTCCTTTTATGAGTTTAGGAAAGATACAGTTATAGTGACCGAGTACCATATTGCTTTTTTTTCGCTTAAGTGTCTTGAAAGTGTGTGCCTAGCTGCAACTCAAATTGAGTAGGTATGTGGCAATGAGAAAACGTAAGAAGAGAGAGAAAGAGAGAAAAGGGGACAGTCTCACATCACTGATGGGAACTGGTGACCGGAGGGACTTGAATTTCTTGTTGTCCATCTTGTAGATGCAGGTGTCGGTCACAACGAGTGCACGGTCAGACGCCTGGTTGTGCCTGTTCACCTGAAGAGAGGTAAAAGAAACAGGGCGTCTATTATATTACCACTTTCGAATACCCCCAATTTTTTACACGTTTTCCCAGTCTTTTTTTATTGACCTTCTCGGGCAGTCTACGATGCTGGATGTTCAGGCCGCAAGGAAGCTTGCCAAATTACTACTCCAGTCCATAACTTTCAGCCACTACAACTAGCATGCTGTAAATCACGTGGAATACAGATTCATATTTAACTGACTCATATGTTTCATGATATTCCAGTCACATGACCAGGCTTACACTCACAAGAGCAGCGAAAGACGTTGTTATTTGTGAATTGCATAGGCTGAGTTGAAAACTTCACTTCCTTCTCGCATATAAGTAGCTTCGCCACAACCACCATAGGAAGAAATTACACTAACTCAAGACAACCGGGCTGAAAACCCATTTTCTTCCCCTGAATCTTCCTGAACTGACAAATCCCCCCAAAATTCTACATTTTGCAGGTTTTTCCTGAAGGTGGACACCTGAAAAGTATATATCCCACTTGGCAACTGCACAGGGTAGTAGACAGCAGGACTTGTTGATAGGGCATGATTATTTTGTGTAGCGTGGGAATGCAGAAGAAGAAGGTATTGCAGAAAACACACAGTAGTGGCTCCCAACAAATTTCACTCGGAAAAGAACGCACGATTTAAACAAGGGACCACTGTCAGCAACGGTGAACCATCCTATGCAATAATATGCTACGACAAACTCAAGAAAGAGGCGGTTTACCATTCATGCAAAATAAAATGTGACAGGTGGTGTCCATGTCGCAGCCGCCAGCGAAGACTCCTTCAGTGTAATGAAAACCGATCTTGAGTGCCATGCTTTTCGCACGCCGCAGCCACTGGGTGTGATACCAGGCGCAGGAAAAAATGCCGAAGCTGCCACATTTCGACTGCCACCTGTTCTTTCGTCAGGCAAAGTTATCAAAAGGGTGCTGACACAGGCATTGCCTGAATGCATAACAATCTTTTTTGATTTAGCAATGTTTCTCATTAGGTGATCCCTGTGCTTACTCAATCAGGGTGTCTACCAAGTTGACATTTCTAAATTCCCTGAGTTTTCCAGGTTTTCCCTGAGTGCTTTCGCAAAATTCCCTGAGTGATGCAGAACTATGTTTTATGTCAAGACGGGCTGAAACCATATCGCCTGATGCTGTCACTCTGTAGTAAACATATAAAAAAATTTAAGAAAAAAACTATTTAATCCAATTTTAATACTAAGGAGAAGTGTTTATGTCATTCGAAAAGAGAATAAAAGGGAGAGGTTAGTAAAATGTGCAGCAAATAAAATGTCTTCGAAAAAAATTGCAAATCGAGTCGGACGTTCTCAAATACGAATGAAAAGGAGATGTATATAGAAGCTAATATTTTCGAATATGAGCCATTTCTATCAACTGATAGCGAGTGCAGTGGTATGAGGCCTGAACTTTTTCACAATTGAGATGCTCTCTCTACAGCTCGTAAGTCAACCTCAACTGTCCTGACATACTCTCAGCCCACGCACGACGCCTCAGTGTTGTGTTTCACTGCTTTAAAGAGTTTATTTTAGTTTTGATGAGGGACACCTGCACCTCGGCATCAGCCAACACTGTTTCTTGAGCTCAAGCTCCTTCAAAACGGCGGCAGCACGCTTCCTTTCCCGTTCATTCCTCAATGTGTAGGTCGGTTCTGTTCTTGTCCTGCTCCTGGCACTCGTTCGCCCCACGGAACATTTGAAGCATCTTCTTGGTCAGTTGCACAATCCACGCGCGATTTTTCTAACTCCCTAGGGGTCACGAAAATGTCCGAAAAATCGGCCAGTTGGAAAAAATAAATGCATGTCATTTACTGCCCTTAAGGGCTTAAGCCACCACAGGCACATTCAAAAACGCTCTGAAGGCGTGTAGGTACATGTATTAGGCATATTGGTTGTCGTTCCGTCACAAGAGGTACCGGGTGCGCACATGTATAATTAAGGAATACATACTGTGTCCCGTGGCAGTAGCCCCTTCCAATGCTTGTTATGCTTCACTGCAATACTTTTGAGCATGCTTCACCAAGTAACATTCCTGTACAGAGGCGAAGCTGACTTTCGGGAACCGGCAATATGCAACGCGCCGTGCTTTCTAAGCTTCTAAGCCAATCGTGAGGACCACAAAGGTGGAGTCGGTGCCATTGCTGGCAGCAGCGAATTCTTTCAAAGAGAAACACGGCACCCAACGGCAAGAAGGTAAATAGCGAACATAGAAGCAGCTAGGTCTAGCGTTGCCGCAGTGGTGGCTGGCTGCCAGCGGATCTGCGTGCGAGAGCGCCGATTCGAGGCGGCGAGGTAATCAAAACGGCAGCGGTGGTGGCTTTGATTAAAGCCGTTTCGGAGCTGCGGTCACGGCAAAAAGTCCAGAAAATCGGACGGAGAACGTTTCTTGCATCCGAAATTTGAGACGTTCTGATATATTGACTCTATGGGGTACGTGGTCGTGCCGTGAAGCCATCGAAATTATCGGGCATCCGGAAAGTCGGTCGTTGACTATACACTGGCAACTCCTCCAGCCAACGACAGGGCGTCAAAGACAATTCAATAACGATTCCTGTCTGTTGCTCGAGCCAGCATTACCGTGACTTTCGACCCCTTCAATACAATCGCAGCTAATTTTCCCTGATAGAGGCACAAATTCCCTGAGTTTTTCCAGACTACCCAAAATCCCTGAAAATTCCCGGTTTTCCACGTTTTCCCAGTTGGTAGACACCCTGTCAATGCTGTATTCTTTGAACTGGAGAGTCACTTCTTGTCTTAAAGAGAAGAGGGGCTCTGCAAAATTATGATTATGCAAAACACAAAGTTAGCAGTGCATAAATAAACGAAAAATCTCAGTAATGCCACTCATTACAGTTTGTGAAGATATCAGAAGGTCGTCTCACAGCACATAGCTGTGCGCATTATGGTCTAAAACTGCAAAACTGCACGTCTTCGAACACCTATCTGATTGCCCGAAAATAATTAAGTCCAGTGTGATGCAGGCGGTTTCAGTTATGAAACAGCCTCACCTCTTTCGAGAGTATGTACAGCTATCATCATCACTACATGCCCCAATGTCACTCGCGCCTGTTTATTAAACCAATAGATCTCTGGCTCAGGTCACTTATTCCAACCTTTGCGTGCTGTTTCTTACTTTGTGCTGAGCACTCCAGCATCGCATCGCCCTTTGTGTCAGCCTCTCCCCTTTGGTCGCTCCATCAGTTGTATTCGCTACACAACAATCAGCACTCAAATGGGAGTTCCAGTAGGTTAACTACGCCCCCATGCCATAACTAAATGTCACAGACTGTTCCAGAGCCCCTTGAATGCTAGGAAGGGCTCCTTGAAGAAGGCTGTGGCCTAGGTAGCTCAAAATTCCACACTTGCCTTTTTCACAAAGCTGGAGAAGACGACCTTGCGGAACTTGTCCTTACTCCTCAGTCCTGTGACAGATGTGATGTATGGCAGGCAGGCATCATTTTCGGCCGTCTGCACAGGTAAAAATACATGAATATAAAATTTATACAATGAATAACACTACATTAAACCTCGATATAATGAAATCAGTAAAACTGTCAATTTGCTTCGTTATAGCAATATTCTGTGTTGAAATTTGACGTTTTATGAAAATAAGTACAGTCGCCAATGGATTTTTCTTACACAGAAAAGGCAGCGAACTTTTCAGAATTATCAGGCAATCGGAAAAAGCCAATTTGAATAAGGGAAGAATTTATTTTGTTGAATTTGAGAGTTGGTGACGCAAGATATGGTCGCATGCCATGTCAATGATATCTTCACGTCGGCGGTATGAATTAAGCGAAGCCAGCAGTGCTTTCACGTCCACTCCGTCCTGGCACCTGACAGTGTCCGCAGTGGGATGACACTATCATGAAAAGTGCCGGCAGTAGAGAGCAAATGCTTCGTCTGCCTCTCGTTTCAACGCATCTCTGAAACTCGAGATTATGCAACCTCCAGTACTAAATGCGTGGGAAGACAGCCCACCATGCCACGGCATCTCAGCTCACCCAGTGTTTGCACGTGAGGCAGGTTACCTCAAGAAAAGGACACACAGGCTGCTTATGCTCTGCCATGCTAGCAGCCATGCGCGGCCCTGGCCGCGCTAGAAAAGGAGACATGCACCCCAAATTGCCCCCTACTCCCTTTCCCATCCCACTCTCGCTTGCACTTGACTGTTACCGCAAACTCGCTCCTCTCACCTCTTTTTCCCCTTGCTCGTGCAGGAAGACTGTTCATCAAGCTACCATCATTCTTGGCTCACCCTTGCATGCTTTCACTTGCACCTTAAGCATACAGTGTGTGGGGCACGATAGGATTGTATTGCACTTACACTTTACGTGCAACATGACGTTAATCAGTGCGTGATCATGTGCACCAAGCAGTCGCATGCAATTCAACCATTTGAGCATCTGCGTCTGTGGAAGTTTCCCTTTATTGTCCTGGTATTCCTTTGCGGCATCGGTGAAATTTCATTACATTGAAATCATGCATAAGTGCACTTCATGATATTGATGCTTTAAATACATGGAGTTCCATGAACAAGAAATTCCTTGAGTGTGTGCTTCTGGTTGGGCTCCTGCCATAAACACCACACATGTAAAACGGGGCTTAGCAATGAGAAGCGATCAGCGGCGAGATGCATCTGTGCAGCAATTATGCAAAGTGGCCATGATAACCCATCTCTCACCAAGGAGAGGTAGTTGCCATGCCACTTGCGCGATTGTCCCCAGTCACGACGTCTGCCAGCCAGCACGTCTGCAGCTGTGACCTTGAGGTGCAGTTGGGGCCACTGTTCCCGTGGAACCTTCCGGAGGATCATGCTGCCGCGCCAGCTGCAAAGGCATGCATCGAGCATCAACACATTGTACTACATTAATTTAGTAGTGTTCACATCTGGCATAATTTGAATGCATATTTAATAGGGAGGGCACAGCTGTAGAAGACAGCATAACACAGATTACCAGAATACAGGAGAGAAAAGGCCCCATATGAGGTTTTCTTTAGTGCTAAATTATGAGCACAAGTACCTTTGAACTTCACAAACCAGATATACTGCAGTCTGCAGACGCTGCTAACATTCAGACATTTTGCGTTATCCTCAGCAGTAAGAGTTACTATGAGTTACATTTGTGTTACATTGTATTACTTTGCTTTAACATCAATGCATTTGATGTGTACATGATAAATGATAACCAATATTTTTGCTTTGCATTTATGTTCTTGTCCATCTGCTCCAAGTTAAAAGGACCGTGGGCCTCACCAAGCCATTTTTTGGCTTTTAGTCCCCGGCATCTCAACATCTTTATTTATCAGATTGTGATGCTGGAATAAAGTGATTTTATTTGATTATGTGTGAAGCATGTATGCAACACTGAAACCTTGACACAACCTGTGACACACAAAAAAGTTGCAATTTTACATTTGTCTAAAGCAAGGTTCCCTAATAAGTCGACATGGAGGAAAATGTTGAAATAAATATTCTGTTTGACAATTTAAGAGATCACAGTGTTGCATGTCTGTCAGCTAGAACTCTCTTAAAAACATACACTTCTCAAGAACAACAAGAAGAGAGGGATGTCTGGACATAGACCAATTTTTTTTTTCATCCAGTTTTGGAAGTAAGTGCAATGCCATTTTATTTTGTTCTGGTAAAATTCAGACTTGGGATACAGATTAAGAAAAAGTGAATGGCACAGAAACGACAACACAATGACAAAATGACAACAGTGACAACTGCAATGACGGCGACTGCATAAGGACAAAGACAGTGACGTGAGGACAGCGATAGCTTGGAAGTGATGATGACAACGTGAATTGACTGCCAACAATACGACGACGATATCTCCCCAACAACAATGACCACTATACGAGCATAACACCAGTGATGATGATGGCACAATGACAAGGAGGACGACTCCACTATGAACACGAGACGATGATGAGAATGCGACATGGTGACAATGACACCATGTCAGTGACACGACGACGAGGATGACGGAAGCAACAATGATGACAGTGGTGCCATGACAATGGTGACACTAACACTTCTTTTACTGACATCTAATGCAGTGTCAGTACTGTATTAATTGCAACCCCTACATTTTTTTCCTAGAAAATTCACTGTAACATGACACACACATTGCAACAGAAACTGAAACTGCAGTAAGTTGTGCCCACATTCAGCCTCACAATTGCAAATCCTGTCTGCCACGGTCTGCAAAGCATTTAAGCAATGCACTATCTTAAGTGCCATGAATGGAACCAAAGATGACATGCTCTGGGCAGCTGGCAGCAATAAAGAAGTCTCGGAAGGCGATGATGAGTGATGCCTGATTCAGTGTGGCTCGGATGCCATAAATTTTATTTTTCCAAGCGTGAACAAACTGCAGTTTCTTTCTCTTACCATGAAAATCTGGTGAGGGAACAATCAAGGGCATTGCATTTTTCATTCCTGGCCATGAAAAATTCGGTGTGCATTGCCATTGAGGGCATGTTACAGTAGAGCAAATATGGCACTTTACAAGTCTGCTGCTGTATGCACGCTGCATATGCATATTCAGAATGTGGGGACACCACTTCCCTAGAGTTGTTCAGGAGTTTTCAGCTCGCACTGAAGTTCTCTCAGTTTCCCAGCTGCACAAGGAGGGCAGTTCATTTGATGCTCAAGTAGGAGTCTAAATGTATCTAGGAGCTGGGGGTTCATAATGATGTTTGCAGTTCTCGAGACACAGGAATAAAAGAGCCACTGAAGCCCGGGGGTATATTTTTGAGAGCTGGAAAGCTGAATAAAAGTCAAATTGATCTGCAAGAGTATCAAATTAAATAAACATAACAAAAAAGATATTTGATTCTTTTTCAGCAATTCCCACATTATTCATTAACGTTTGAGAATTTATTAAAAAGTTATCAGATATAATAACACCTATTTGATGCAAAGCCTGAATCGAGTAGAAGAGTATCTGGCTGCTCACAGGTAGAAAATATAAACTGCACCACGAACGGGCACATTCTTTGAAAGTGTACACATTTGCAAACAAGCGGCGCGCCCACCGTGAAAAGATGGCCTTGAGTCCTGGCACGGCTTCCCGGACGCAACATGGTGGCAGAGGCCAAGCGATGTTCTTGCCATAGTCCTTGGTCTGGTGTACGTTCCTGAGGAAGGGAATAAATGGAGGAATCAAAAGGAAACCCAGAGAAACAAGACTCCTCACGAAAAGAAGGGCACCACTAGAATCTGCAAAAGCACGTTCTTCTTGAATCACTCGAACCTACCTCACTATGAACTCAACAATTTTAATGCTTAGCTCCTTGTCGCTTAATTAGATGCCTGCACATCAATTAACTGCTTTTTACCAATTGAGGTCTGTGGAAAAGGTGAATGAATCGAGACGCTAGAATTTGTTTTGTTTTTAATGCAGAACAATGAAGTGCCTACTGGTGCAAAGTCCTTAAAAGACTTACCACTGAAAAAAGGGACGCATTAATTTAAAAAAAATCAAATTTGATAACTACATCCGTTAGCTTTGTCTTTCTTTTTTTTTGGCACAGGAGGCTGAATTATTGGCAGAGAAAACAAATGAAGGCTGAAATTTCAGCTTCAACAACTTCATGCCAACACTATGGCACTGTTGACTTAAGTGCTATAGACTATAAGTGCCATAGTGATATAACTATTCATTTATTTTGGCAGCTTTACACAGAAAAAGTTTGCATAAGTTGCCAGTTGTATTCCTTACTTTTCCATGCAATGTAATGTTTTTTTTTTTTTTACTGACAAGCAATTAATTATAGTCCCCAAGCAGATGCTATCAAAGTCTCTGATGTCACTGGAGGCTGAGTGGGGGAATTTCATGGTGGTGTTGCCATCTGTCTTCCAATTTTGGCATCTTTTTGGTTTACTAGGTCTCCACCAATGGTGATACTAACCTACTAAGCATTCTAAATGTGCTGGCCAACTTCTAATTTCTTTATACCCTCTCTTTAAGACAAGGGGAGTGTGAATACTGAATAGTAGATCTTGAATTGAATCAAGAAATAAAAGCAGACTATGGAATCGAATATCGAATATCAGAAAACTGTCACTGATGTGTTTGTACAGGTGGCTAATTAGTAGTTGACGGCTGTTGAAGCGACATGAAGTTCGTCGCTGCATATCCAACACAATCTGTGTGCCTATTCAGCGGCTAATTGGCCCGACTGTCACACTTTACGGAATATGAACTACTTTGCTTGCCGTTCCCTCTGTCTGCGACACATTATCCTGATAATGAGTTCCTCCGGGGTCCTGTCAACCCCGGAGGAACCTTGTACCGACAGAGGCTGTGCCGTTCTGCGAATTGCAGCGTTCGGCCGATGTGTGTGCGATCCCCTGTTGGGCAGACATAGCGTATCTTAGTCCACTGCTGTGTCAGCATGGGCAGCCCATCCACGGTGCGCTCAGCACTCCTTTGCACTGAAAACGAAGTGAAGCGCTCGCTTGGACGGCTTCGAGCACGACAGGCTCCCCGGGGAGGTGCACGTGACATGTGGCACTGCGCAGGTCTCTACACCACACACAGGCCTCACAGCACACATATAATACACATATACGCTCCAAGAATTATGCCTTAAGGGCAAGCCTTTATCGCAATAAAAAAAAAAAAAAAAAAGGTCTCTACACCAAATGTTTGAAAAATCAAATAGTAGATATTTGATTTGGGAATCAAATTATTTGGACACTCAATATTCAATTCAATTCAGTGATATTCGAGTATTCGCACACCCCTACTTATAACGCTACTTTACATGTGCGGTCTCATATTATGCTGCAGCATTTTATCAAAGAAGCAATGACGATTGATTTCTGTGGAAAATAACTGGTGCTGACGCAAAAATAGAAAATAGCTCTTGAAGACTTCATTACAACAGCAAGGTTTTTTCGTTCATAAATGTACCATGCATTGCCTTGGAAAGTGAAAGCAATAGCTCTATAATTTTAAGATATATAAACAAGCCAGACTTTTAAACAAATATTTAATATTTCTTGTCACATAACCAGATCCTATGTTTATGCAAATGAATGAATAGGGCAGGACTGGAAATATTCATTCCGTTAAAACAAGAGTAAAGCTGCTTCAATAAGGCCTAAGTTATGCTCTCTCAGAGGGTCTCCCTTGTAATTAACTAAAGCAGCTCACAGCCAAATTTGTTTTCCCTGAGGGTCTCCCTTACTATAAATAACTACAGTATCTCTCAGCTTAACTTATTTTTCCTAAATTTGGCTTGAACCTTAGGCAGCAAGCAACTAAGCCAAATAGAGGGACAGCAGTTAACAGCAGCTGTCACAAGAAGTGAACCATTGCTAGATGTTAGTACCCAATCACCTGAAAGAAAATTGTGTGCCACCTTCTTTCAGTCACAAGCCAAAAGTGCTCAAGCTGCAAAAAACATGACTCAAACTACAAATTAGCTATCAAATTCTTTTGTTGTCTTCAAGTAAACAGCACTTTTAATTGCTTGGAGGTCAAGCACTGCCGAAGGGGTCTACTGCAACCATAACCTGAGAATTCATTTACCTGAAGGCCGTCTTCAGGTCGGAGATGTACTTCCGAGCGGCGTACTTGCGGTAGTGAGCAAGGATTTTGATGGCAGCTCTCGTCTTTCGGTAGTGCATTCGTGCAATGGCACCACGCCACATCTAAAACCAACCAGAGAAATAGGGCCGCTGTTTAAAATCGCGCGATTCGTTTTTGTCATGCCCATCGTGAAGTCTGGCAACATTTAGGAGCCACTGCTACATTTTCATGCACCGTCATGACAAACACATCCAGACGTCATTGTGGTGTAAGAGAGATTGAAAGAGGACCATTGTGTGTTAGATTATTGATGGCCATCAGTTAATAAAGCAATATTTCAATACTGTACAATCTGGACAAAATAAGCCCCAAATCCTAATGTAGTAAACCGAGACCACACCTTTGGTTCTAAAAGAAATACTAAATTCTGACTCTCCGTTACCACCGAGAGCACATTAATAAGATAGCAAATAATGTACATTGTGTTTTAACCCCAGTTTTCTTCTTATATCTACATCTGAAATGCCAACCAGTCTTCACCGAGTAAATCTGGCACAAGCAAATTAGTGCCTTCTATTGCAACAGCTAGAGGCTATACATTTTGACTGAAATAAATTTCAATTCGCAGATGAACAATTGGCCGTGTAGCCTCTGAAGTGAACAAGTGGTACCAAACCACTTGTTCACCCAGAGAGCAATCAAATGCAAGAAAGCAGGGGTGAGTTGTATGGCTATGCAAACAAAGTGTAAACCAAGTGTCATAAATTGTTAGAATGCTTAATTAATTCTCTCCACCTTGCGGGTTTACACAGAACTATTACGTCAAACTCTTGCCTTTGCTTCGTGTTGTCGACAAATTCGATTTCGCCCTACCATCTGCTAGCCGCCTGGTTAGCTCAGATGGCAGAGCGGCTGTCCTGGAAAGGCGGTGGCCCCGGGTTCGAGTCCTGGACCAGCACGAATTTTTCTTCAACTGTGAGGCTTTTCTTTCGAGGAACCCGTATGGGTTTCCTTTGTAGCAATTGCCATAAACAGGTGGATGTCTGATTTTCCCTTTACAGTCGCCGACCGATTTTCCGAACTCCAAAAATTCGGACATGCCCGATTATTCGGTCAGCTTCGCGGCACCGCCATTCTCCCCATAGACCATAATGTATAACACCTGCCGAAAGTTCGGACACCTTGCAACCTCTCGTCTGATTTTTCGGACACTCCTTGAGCCAACTCGATCGAGGGTATCATGCATAGAGTTTCTCACTACATTACCTAGAGGGAAATCTGGCGCTGCTGCGCTGTGGTATGCATGGGAATGCCGGTATATTGTGGATTCGGATTGGCATCGTTCTTGTAGAGACAGGACACCTTGAAGACGCGCTTGGCAAGTGCCGTTCCGTCTGCCACAATGATTCATTTTCTACTAGAACAGCACGTGAAAAGCTGTTTTAGCTTTATTATTATGCGAAAACATGTTTTGTTTAACTATGAGAACTTGTTATTGTGTGTACGACTACATGTTACGTAAAAAGTATCAGCGGGCCGCTAAAGTTGGAGGACAGGCAACAAGGTTCGCGCTCGCTTTGAAACAGTTGGTCGTCTGTTCTTGCTTTTCTTCGCTTGGTCATGCATCGTGGGTGAGTAAAGATGTAATATGTGTGAATGGAAACATTTTATGAAGATTTTACTTGGAGAACGCGTTATTTGCGTAGCCATATCCACGTTTTAGACGAATCTTCTTACAACACCAGCCAACACGAGCCTCACAGACACATATCCCGTCATTCCCATGACGGCACGGTGCCCCTTAAGAAACTCCCATAGACGGTGGCGCCAGATTACCCTCTAGGTGTTATAGTGAGAAACTCTATGGCATCATGCACCGACTCTGACCGGCGCAGAGTTCGACTTAATGAACGCCGTTTTTGTTTTGAACGGAGCCTCCTTGCTGCCCCACGAAGTGGCGCTACTGGAAATCCCCGCTCATCATCATCGTTTCTGCCTGGTTCGATAGAGTGGCTGTACAGCAGTTCCGGTTTCAGCTTAGTAAGCCATGTCAAGACAATCCAGCAGCTGATTTGTTTGTTTCGCACACGACGCTGCGAGCAGGCCAGTTTTTTCGTTTGTGCGACTGGTGTCGGCACGGTGGTGTTTGCTTTGTGTGCTGTGTCGAGGTTTCGGTGATCCAACGCAGCGTACGGAACCATCGTGTCAAGTGTCTAATGGCGCCGACAGTGCCCGCGCAGACTGCGCTGGGGAATGCCGTGAAGCGAGTGCCGGGAGGCCTAAGATTTGTCGCCTTCCGATGTGCTCCCTACTGACGCGGAAAATGTTCTGCCGAGACCTACGCAGTGGTTGCATTGCGATTCCGGACACCGTCTCATTTGACAGTTTCACAGGTGCTGACACTGCTGTACTGACATGCACAGAACTCGACGACGGCGAGATCATTCGTCAGGTTTCTGCTGCGCTGCCGGACGATAACTCCGAGTCGGAAGATGACACACCATGTGCTACGCTGCCGTCGCATGCAGAGCGTGCACAAGCAGTGACTGTGCTTTCAGCCGCCTATAGTGACTGTACGACCCTCTCCGAGATTCAGGCTTATCTGATTGTGCGTAAACCAAACAGCGTGCAAAGGCGCACTCACGATTTCTTCAAGCCTACTGCTGAGCCCGAATAAGTGCGTGGAAATAAAGGATTTCATTTTTTTTCTTAATCTGCTTTTTCGGACACCTGTTTATTCGGACATTTCCGCAGTCTCCGTGAGGTCCGAATAAACGGTCGGCGACTGTATTAATTGTTAGAATGCTTGTGTAAGTGAATTTCCTCAGTATGCCACTTGGCATACCTTTCTGTACCAACTATTGTTAGGCAAAAAAGATAAAGGAGCACCAGACTCACTCCTATTTAACATATTTTATTTTCTTTGCTTGTTTGTATGCATAGGGAACCATGCTTGTGCACCTGCTGTTTTAAGCGCTGAAGCTTACTCGGAGGCACCAATTTCCTTGTGCTTCCAAGGGCTGTGAGGTTGATAGTTTGAGGCAACAAGGAAACTATGACCTACTCAAGAGAATGCTAGAAGGTGCTAATAAGTAAGCATGCAGATGTGAGCCAACATTCTGCAGTCACCTTGTAGCCACCTTGTATGCACAGGGGTGGTATTCTTGAGTGATCACCTTTGGGGATACCATCACTGTCACAAAATTTCGCATGACTCAGCCACAAACGTATATGGCCAACAGTGTTTCTGGCACCCTGCCAACCTTGCTACCTTCGCGCAGTGCTAGGAACGCTATTGACTATACTGTAACGTTGTTGACCCACAGATCAAGATTCCAACGACTGACCACTGTGTTCACCTCGCCACTATGGTGTTTGGAGTGTCACTTGTTTTTCTGGGCACCAATTCCCAATAAAAAGTTTAATTCAGGACTCCCACTGACCCACAGTTTTACTATTGTCTGGTTCTTTACTGTCACAATCAGCGGCAACATTCAGGAATGTTCCAATACAACTAGGCATGTCATGTGCTGAGTGGTAACTTTTGTAAGAGCGGTTAAACAGTATTTGCGTTTCAATATATTTCGTTGCATCTGGTACCAAGTCCCGTGAAACCTTATGAAAATGATTGCTTGAGAATGCTACTCCAGGTATTACTGACATCTCCTGCCAGTCTTTCCTATCCTCCAGTTTCTCTCACTATCTCATGGGGGCAGTTTAGCAATTTAGCGACTGATATCGTCAGGCTCAGTTCTGTCGACAAAAGCACCAATTTCTTTTTAAACAAAAGGTACGCAAATGAAGTAAACATTTTTTTATTATCTTTTATGCACATCTAATAATTTGGCATTCAGATAATTTGAATGTTATTTATAGTACTGGGGAATTCAAATTAATGAGCTTTCACCATATTTTGTGTTAGTAATCATAAGCCTATTTAATTATTATCAGCCACCATTCACTAGCACAAATACTAACAGAATTTTCTGTTGGTTCACTAGGGCAGTCCCATAGTTTCTATTATAAGTGTATCGGAACTCTATGGGTTCAATTTGGATTTTGTTTGTACCAGTAGAGTCCAATAGGCATAATCTATTTGACGCTTATTGTATCAATAGAGGTTGTATTGGTACCAATAGGGTCTGACAGGTGGAATGTATTTGTCACCTATAGTAGGACCAATAGATTGTATCGGCACCAGTAGGGTTTAATAAGTGGCAGCTATTTGACCAATAGGTTTGGATTGGCACCAATATGGTTCAATAAGCCAGAGCTGTTTGTTGCCTAATGGCTTCCTGTTGGACCGATAGGGACTGCAAACATGAATGATGGAGCTGGAAATGCACACATCAGTTAAATTTCCCAAGTTACTTCATCGTACATCTCAAAAGAGCTTGCAATACAGCAGTGGTAGTCACAGAACTTGCACGCTGAGAATGAGTGGTTTTGCATAAGGTTGACTTGATTCCCCGGTGTGCCCCTCCACTTAATTGTAGACGGGACTACTCGCAAACCGCGTAGCGTCAATGGCGTTTCAATAACACGATTCCGCTATGCTAAATCATGCAAACTGGTGTGCGAGTGCAACTGGGCAGATGAGGCTACAAAACTCGGTGTGCTTGTCACCCGTATCCCCAACACCGCAAATCGCAACACAATCGCAAATCCACGACACAAATCCCAGAAAACATAACGAAAATCCAGGGCAAAAAAACTTACAAGACAGGAGCCGAAGCGTCTACTGCCAGCGCTTGTCAATTGCGTGCCTCCTGCCACGGTGCAATGCTGACATCTGCAGAGTTTCGTAGCCTCATCTGCGCAGTCGCACTCAAGCACCGATTAGATTGACTTACCGTAGTTAAACCATGTTATTGGAATGCCATCCATGCTAGAGCACATACTGGGGCTCCGCCAGCATGATGAAGTGGAGGGGACTACCAACGAATCTTATAGGAAACTGATAATTCTCAGCACATGAGTTCTGTGACCACCACCGTTCTGTCGTATGCTTTTCCAATTTGTACAATGAAGTGGTTTGGGAAATTGTGCTGATAGGTGCCTTTTCAGCTCTATGTTTTCAGTCATATCAGTCCAAGAGGAAGCAAATAGGCAACAAATAGCTCCTACTTATTGAACCATATTGGTACCAATACAAACTCTATTGATACCAATATAATTCTGTTGATGCCAATAGAATTCCAATAATGCCCATGGAGTTCTAATAACATATAGGACGCCTCTATTAGACAAACAGGAAGTTCTATTGGTATTTTTATGTGCACAGATGAGTGAACAAAAGTGTCAGTGAGCAAAAAAGCTCATGCCTACCTTCTGGAGGAACACAACAATGCGAGGGATGATGGCGAGGCGCTCATTCTCCAAACGTGAGAGTGTCTGCGGTGACCGGATGAAAATCTTGGTGCGGCCGTACTTGACATCGTCCGAAAATCCCATCTTGTCGATGATGGCCTCGCAGCCGTCACGATCCGAGCCCCCGCGGTAATTGGGCCATGTGTATTCCGTTATCATTTTGTACCTGCATGGAGATGCCGAGAGGCCGCAGTGATTGTGAGTACACTTCCTTCTAGAAGCCCCATCAATGTCTGGTCGTGGGTCTCATGCTTAGACTACATAGCGTATCATCTCAGTTATACCACATCTCCTGCTTCTAAATTAAATTTAAGTGACCTTTCAGTGACTTTTCTAGGGTCCAAACAAGTTAAATAAAGCTTGTAAACTGTACAACAGTTGTGTACACAAGTGCTCACTATTGCAAACATTTGCTGTTTCCTTTACAAATTTTTACTGTATGGACTGGAAAGCAATGGCTCACCAACACCCATTTGAAGACTTCCCATTCTGTAACCATATCTGCGCAAACTCATCCTAATGCAAAGGAACTCTGTGTGTACTGAATTAGCAGCCCCGACATGATTATCTGTGTCATTTTCTTTTCATTTCTGCACAGCCAAAAATAAAGCGTCGCGTTTGTTTTATAGCATCCCAGACAGAAAAAGTATGCTGGGGGTATGTCACCTCCGGGAAGAAACGATACTGAAGGTGTTAAACTGTGTAAGTAATCCTTCCAGACATTTCTCACCATGTATCTCCAACAGACAAAACACCTTCTCACCTTCGAAGAAAGCGAGTGTAGTCTTGCCTGTAGGCAAATCCTGCTCGTCGTACACGGACATTTTCAAGCAGTCCCAAGTAGTTCACTTGATGCCTAACTCTCTGCTCGTCAAACAGGATCGGTGACTTGTGCTCATTGGGCTTGATGCATCGAACATAGAAAGGCTCCTGTCAAAAGGTAAGGAGAGGCAATATGAGCTAAGAATGAGTGAAAGCTATTAAACATCTAAGTGCATGCATACCTGAATCTGATGAATTTATTTAACACACAAAATGTGCAATGGCAGGATTTTTCTTTCTCACAGCCAGCATCATACACAAAGCAAGGCCCACTTACTATCACAGTGAAGCCTCAATTAGGAAGGAACTGAATTGTCATATTATGCAGTGCAAGTTTTGAATGCGAACCATCCTTTCCAAACTTCAGGCACTTTGAGTGTCATCCGTCCGTCCGTCCGTCCGTCTATCTATCTATCTATAGTGGGACTGGAGGTGCCTATCAACTTGAACAGCTGGGTATATGCTCATGTTTGGGCTGCCGGCGTGGTTGTGGCATCGTCATCATTCGATCTCAGTCATCCAACTCTTGCCTCTGATTATTGCGTACTATCTATGCCGAGCCCGATGGCGCGTGTAAGAAGATCCGGATATGTCGGCTGCGGAGCACCAGTTCGTGGTTGCCTCTGCATGAACCGCGATTCAATAGCAAGCTTTCCACCCCGTGCACGCCAACCAGCTCCCGACGCTCACAAAGAAGCTTTTGGAAGACTGCAGCTTTTTTGAGAAGTGCGTCAACTCGGACATCACATTCCTCAAAGGTTTACTTGAGCAGCTCGAGGATGGTGTACTACTGGGTACTACTTGGCGCAGAGGAAGGAGAATGTATATGCAATGATCGAGCAGCTAGGCAAGCCCACAATCTTTCCGAGCCTCAGCATGTCCGAACTTCACAATCAGCGCCTGCTTGAAGTCATCGAGAGAGTCAGAGCCGGTTGAGGCGCGCTGCCGCAGGGTAGGTGCCATACCTGCAAAATGCTTCGCACAACTTCGATTCCCACAGTACACGGGACCTGCATAATTTTTTATGCCTGTGCTTGCGTTCAAGCCATTGCCAGGTAATGCGATAGCATCAACGTACATGGACTCTATAGATACTATGCTGTAAATTTAGAATTCCATGATAGTGCATGTGCACTTAAAATCTGCGAAGATTGGTCTGTGAAGCTGAGACAGATGAATAAGTAGATACCATAATCTCCAAGACATCACATATTCAAGCTATAAAAGGTTACCGCTGAGGCGAGTTATTTTTTTTAGATATGCAGTACTTATATTTGCAGGCAGAAATGGCATGCTCTATCTCGCCTCGGCAAGTTACTTACACTTCTTGTTTCCATCGTGGAAGTAATAGGCGAGCTCGGTTAATTCAACTTTTCACTTAATTCGAATGTATTGGAAAGTCTCGCCAAGAAACTATACATTAGTGTGGAAGGAAAACTTGAATGGTTAGCACATAAAAGCATGCTGCTTCAGTTTATTCGACTCCCATCAACCCCAACTGGCGCCTCCTCGTGTGTGGCAGTTACTGAAAGCTTGAAAACGAAAAAATTTAGCACTACTGCTTCCCTACGTGATGCCAGTGAGGGCAGCAATCTATTCTGCAGTGATGATGACGACTTGCACTGTGCCCCAGGCAATGTTTCTTTTGTGGATTTTGTCACCGCAGCCAAAAAAGTGTTGAGGTGATGACAACATGTACAGTTATCGTAATCCATATTGAACTAGTCTGTAGACGACAGACCACTTCAAGGTACAAAAAACATTTCAATCCGTCCATTTTGCAGACCGGAAATTGTCGAATTAATGGGAGTTGATTGTACGTGGAAATGGCAGTACAGTAAACCTCCATTAACTCGAAGCTGTAAAATCTGGAAAAGCTAAGCAGATAAGCGGAGTTTAGAGATAAGTGAAATCATGAAAATAAAAGCTCTCTGGCCATGCAAGGACCCCATGGAGCCTTTCCAAAATACCACTAGTAATATGTTCGGTCACTTCCTCATGCATGATCTTAATGATATCATTTGAAGCTAGTCCGAGAATAACCGTTTTCAGACCTCCAGACAGCTGAAACTGCTACTTTCTGCATTGTAACGAATTGCAGACAATTTAACTTCGAAAACGCCCGCAAGCAGACGCCCACAAGTAACATAGCATTTATGCCTCCACGTCACGAGAGCATGAAAGCGAGCATTCTTATCAAGCTGCGATCTTGCTGAAATGGTGTAGGCTCACATACTGGCTTCTCTTGGGCACAGCGCATGGGCTGATCGTGTCCACTCAAAGGTGACAATCATTTTGCCCAAGATCACGGTTAATACACTGTGAACGCATAATTTGATGCATTACTGACATTGTCCTAAATGAAAGAGAGAGAGAGAGAAAGAGAACTGGCTCCCAGCTCACCGCTGCTGCGTGAGGCTATGACAAGTGGCCACGAGCAGCTGAGCAAGTGCAATTGAGCGATGATAGAAAGAAGGGAGAAGATAAGCAGATAGCATGGCCTGGTGTGGCATCTGGCTCGGTTAGCGAGCTGCGGCCGAGTAAAAAGCAAGTGCAAGTGACGCTGCTGACACTGCCCTGCTACCTTTTTACCTGGTATTTTTGAAGTCGAGATTTCAAGTTGTCTGGACCTCGGCATGCACTTTTCCACGTAAGAGGTGAACAACATAGGGGTTGAAACCTTGGCCGGAAAGAGCTTTTAACTTAACCGATGTTTCAACGTATCAGAGTTTGAGTTAACAGGGGTTTACTGTAACTTGCCCAGCTAATACCGTACACAAATAAATAAAAAAAGATGAACAAAGGTAATGGAATGGGCTTCTCTTCCAGAGCCCCTTTAATATGTAGTTTGTTTACCACTACTGTTCCACCTCAAGGTGGAACTCACCCCCCCCCCCCCCCCTTTTTTTTGTTTTATGGTATTCAGACTGGCACTTCGCAAGGCCTTGCAAATGCATGCAAGGCTGGCATTACCTTGGAGGCAAGGTTCTGCACAAGCGCCACCATGGAATTCTTGAACAGTGTGCCTGCTGTGAGGGGGCGCTTGGTGACCTTCAAAAGGAAAAAAAAGGGACAATATTACCAACACCGTGAGGTACCATAGCAACCCATAGTGCAGGCCACAGCAAAGATGTGGCCTGAAGCCATGTCTGCTGCCACACTTGGCAATGCCCACACTGCAAAATATTGGAGGCTACACAGATTGCAGCTAATGCCAAACATGCCCCAATTAAATGAGCTGTGCTAATCGACACTGCGAGAATAATATAAAGCAGAGGTAAAATTAGCTGAAGTGTACGGATATAGAATTTACAAACATAGAATAGTATATGAATAATTATACAAGATCCATTCATTTCCTTCTCTCGGAATTATGTGCCTCGGCACATTGCACTTGTTTTGAATTGGGGTTTCTATTTAAAAGCTGCCCACACTGAATCATAAAAATGAAATCAACTGCCTATCCCACATTCAGCAGTAGCCCTATCAGAGTGATTATAAATCATTTGTTGAGGCCATTTTGTTGTTTTCTTTTGAAACGACCAGTAATAACACCAGGTGCTATCCAGTGTGAGCTGAATAACTGCACTACTAACATATGCTGACTCACCTGATGCACATTCTTTGCACCCTCAGGCCACATGGACTTGATGAGTGGGTCAGAGCTGAAAAATAGGTGTGATGCAGAAAAAGTCTATCTATGGTACCTATAAGGGGCAACATACATCGTAATTGTACTTAATGTAGACGGCTACACTCTTGGGCTAGTTGGTAATGCATATGTCAAGACAGTGTTCTGAGGAATGACATGATCCTATTGTATGTTGAGTCAAATAAAAGAGTCAGGTATAGACAGCTTTTCCATCTCACTCGAAGGCTTGATTTGTGCTTATACTGTTTGCAAAAGTTTGTATAGAGTTTTGTTTAAAGGCCAACTGCAATGAAATTTCATACTATGTTTTAAAAAGCGTTGTTCCTGATACTGTACATACAGAGCAACCCTCGCGCAAAATTGCACATCATAAGTATGAGTCTACGAGTTACAGAAAGCTTGCTAAAATAGACGTTAAAAATAAAAAAAAAGGTGCATTACAGCTTGACAGAAACGACACACAATTAAGAATGTTGAGATCCAGTGCAGCCCCTCGAAATGACCTACGACATAAGGTGATGCCTGTGTCACATTGAAAATCTCTAAGGCCACGGTCTTGGGTTCGTGTCGTATTCACTAACCTCCATATGCATACATTATCTGCTTAGGTGCCATTTAAAGGCTCTTATTTTAAAGAATGAGACAATTACCAGCCCTGCAGTTCTGCCAAAATAGTTTCAATTGTATATACTACTCACATTTATAACCCATATAGCCAAAGTAAAATTTCGTTGCCATTGGCCTTCAATACAATGCTTGCATGCAGAACTTCCGTTTCATGCTAAACATTGAATAAACAAGAAGTACTTATGTCATATGGCAGTGACACCGAACAAAAAGCGATTTTCTCAGCGAAAGGAACAGAGCTGTCAACTGTCCTAGGAAGGCATAATGTCACCCAGAGGTGATATAGTGCAGTACACTGTTGCTGCAGAGTTGACAAACGAAGTGCCACTGTTATGCCCACTGAGAAGATCAATATTTTTTTGCCTAGAATTAATTATCAGCATGTGCTTTTGACTTTAGTGTGGATGAAACAGGCAGGTAGTACACTGCATACAAGCATAGTGTTGCACAGAACTGACAACAAAACTGAACTTTTGTCCAAAATTCTGGCACAAATTAACTGTCTGTTTAGCTGAAAAAGCTGTTCATACTGGTTCCCTTATCACACGATGCAACACCCCTTGTGTGGATCATACTTGACAAATGTGTGGTGACACGAGTCCTTGACTAAAACTAAATGCAAACCGCTGCCTTGTCTTGTAATTCTATTCACCACATTAGGTCAGATCGATTAACATTATGCCCCGAGCTACATACCAAGGAGTGGCAGCCATTCTATCACTGCACAGAACTTGACATGAAGTGCTGATAAACCATCTGTGAATTGCAATCTCAGCATTCATTAAAAAAAAAAAAAGAAAGAGAAAAACGTGCAAACATAAATTTCATGTACATCAGCTGCAAATTCAATACATATAATAAATGATTGAGCCAATCGAACATATTTTCACAAAAAAAATGCAGTTATGTTAGCTTCCAAAGTGAGAGTTAAAGTAAGGATTAAATTGATTGATTGAAGGACATTTATTTTCAAAGGCCTCGGCAGGGGTGGCAAATATCATCAGACTGCACTTAATTCTCTCGATTTCAGGATGATGTCTTGGAGAAGGTCCGAGTCAATAACATGGCCTTACTTGGTTGTTTAATATCCACAATTTGGAAAGTTACAATCAGATATAGCTATCTGGCTTAGAGTGCTTAGTTGAGATGTTCAATGAATTCAAATGGAAAGGCATTTATTAATAACACAGCAGGCTTCCCTTTTCTCAACTCAAAAGAGGCAGGAACTGTACATACCAACAAGGAACTGCCTTATATATTCTATAATGTAACTGGTCTACCATGTTTGAAACATTGCTGTAAGACATTGACAGCATCATAGTTTGACAGCATCGCAGTGAAGCAATACCTTAAGAACACTTGAAAGAGGCTAATATTGGCACCTACCTGTTGTACAGGAGGCGTTTGAAGTCCTGGAACAGGGTGTCCTTGTTCTTGTCGAGGAAGCCTGTGATGGAGTAAGTCACTTCGCCTGCGTAGTGGAGAACGCGGAAGTGCTTCTGGTGCTCCAGCGACTTGTCTGTTGGTGTGAGCTGGGTATGCAGAAAGCGAGAAGTTATCGCTCCTTTCTAGTGCTGAGTAACACAAAGTTCAGCGCAGATTATTGTAAAGCATACTTACAAGCAGCATTTTGCCTTTGTCTTTTCTTTAACAGGAGACGTGGCAATTACTAACACTAGAAACACACAGAAACACAGAAAGTGGCTCCAAGTGCTTCAGTGGAGGAATCGCTATTCTTACAAGAACACACGGATTTTCAGGTGAGAGGTGTTTTGCCTCCTCCTGAAGTTTCTTTCTTATTTTTTTAAGGACACTGACCAGTTCAACGAGTGGCGAAGTTTAACAAGTATTGCTAAATCTCTTCAATTGTTTGTGATGCAGTAGTCTTGCTGGGCATGGGGTGAGCTTGGTTGAGTGGTAACATTCTACTTCTGTATGCTGCGATTAATTCTCTGTCCACTCTATGCATGTCTATCTCCGTACGTTAAAGGGAGAAGCTCGGGCAGAATAATCACTGGCATGCCTCTGCAAGCCTAGACCTGCCTGTAACGAGCATCATCCTCCGCAGTGAATTTGTGTGGCAACACACACAGAGTGAAATTCACAATGTTGCAAAATTTTTCCGCACCTTTCATGTTTTAGAAGAGTATCGTAAAAGCCCAAATATAATTTGGAGGTTTCTTTTCCCGATTCAAACATATCAAATTTGCACTTCATGTTATATGTACAACCAAATAATTTTCAGCCCAAACCTGCAGTTCTGGTTTCTTTACCATGGCTACTAGCTATCACGCCACTTACCTTGTCAGAATCAGCACAATTGCGCATTTTTTGTCTATGTTGTAGGCCGCTTTCCTTTAAAATTTTCCATACTTGTGTTATAGGCCAGCTGAAGCATTTCTTTTTTCAGATTTTTTCCAACCCCAAATATAATCTCGTGTTATATTCAGATCCGTATTTGTGCTGGGTTTTTACAGTACTGACCCACTTTCGAAGCTGTAGTAACTCTACCATTTTGTTCTAGTACAAAAAAAGACGACAGTTACCAAGTACGAAGGTTGGAAAAATAAAATATCTTAGTTTGGTACCTGTATTGGTCCCAAGGAGCTTGCCACTATACTAATACAGAGTGCCTAATATGTTTGCATTTTCGAATTCCCTGATTGCTCCAGGTTTTCCCCGATTGGTTTTATGAAAATTCTCTGGCAGTCTATGACACTGGCGAATTAGGTGCAGGGAAAGAAAACAACTGATTTAGAGCTTGCCAACTTTCTGCCAGCCCATACTTTTGAACTACAGTCGAACCAGCTTATAACGATAGCATATTTAAAAATATATTGGATGTAACAATGAGCAGCCAATGCACCATCAACTTTTGTACATGAGCCACTTACTACAATGCTCCCATGCTGTGTTATTGTTAGATCAATTAAGCATGACTACGGGGTGGGTGCTCCAAAAGAAAAAATAAAAAAAATCCTAGGGAAAAAAAGTGAGCCCCTTTGTTGCCCCCATCTTTTAGCCGCGTGCGCCGCCCTCATACAAAAAGAAAAAAAGAAGAAGAGAGAGAGAGAGAGAGAGAAATAAAACATGAGCCACTTGGCCACCACTAACTTTGTGCCATGCAACCTTCACAGCATGCCTTAGTCCCTCCTCTCCGGTCCCCCTTCCACCACACTGAGAGATTTAATTGTTATAGCCAATAATGTGGCATCGGAACACTGTAGTAGTGGTTTATTTTACCATAGAACACATACAAAATCAGGGTGGGACAGCCTCTCATTGATACATTCGAGTATTGTTAAAAGCGGTAATGCTATCAGTGGGTTTGACTGTGCTTCATTCTGTCTAAATAAAATGTAAGGATATTTGTCCCCTCGACTTTTATTATGCGACCCGATTATACCAATTATTGGATATAAAAAATGGAATTTTCTTGGCCCTTGAACATTATAATAAGTGGGTTTAGCTCTACTACCAGTAAGACATCTGTCGGTTGGAACGCACTACAAGATTTGGCTAAGTCATGCATTTCAGGCATGCCCCAACAGCCCCAGCCCGGCTCACACCCACGAAACCAGCAAAAGACACCATAATTTGCAGATTGCATGGGTTCGGTTGAAACCATTGCTTCCTTCTGCCATACCACTGCATTCGACAAAACCCCTGTAGGTACCAATTTTGTCGATTCAAAGCAACCGAGGTGAAAATTCCAGGTTTTCCAGGTTTTCCCATATGGTAGACATCTAGTCTATATGAATGGCTCATCTGTGATTGGACTTGACATCACAAGCATGGGCCAGGCTGAGGGCCGTAGAGCTAGCATTCAGGTCAGCGAGTGACCAGCCAACTATAGAGAGCCAACTATACAGTGCCTATAGTAAGTTCGTCGGTACACTTTCTGAAGAAAACGAGTTAAGCTTGATCGTGTATCAGAGTGGAAAACACCTAGTTGAATTAGCATAACGCAGCCTAAACTTCCGGCATCGCGAAGTTAAGACCGCATGCGACGGGTGCACTTCACGGCATTGCCAGTATTGTGACGCGCAATACGCATTGAGATGCGCAATGATGATGATGACGACGACGACGATTTTAAAATCTTGTCTCTACGGAAGGGCTAATGCAAATCTCCCACATTCTCCACTGTCATAGAAATTCAAGTATAACCACAACACAGAGCAAAAGCCTAAGCGAATTTTCTATGTACAGCCAGCAGTGACTATGTAGAACTTGCATTTTTGCATAAATATATCTTAATAATGGCACTCTGAAAATGAACTAGACTCTGAGATGAAGCAGTTTTCATCTCTGTAAGTAAAGGCTGCATTTAAAAAAATATATTTACTGACTTTTGCTGAATTAATGCTGAAATGGCTGTTGTTTTAAGAAAATTCTAGAACTAATTGCTTGTAAATTATTTGAAGCTTATTACTACGCACTTGAAACTTGGTGTGAAGGAAAAAATTTTACTATTAGCACAGGCCTAGTGTAATGCATTGTTGGGGACATAAGTCCATAGACTATGCCAGTGTCTGCCAAAATGCACCACAATGTCACCCTGAAACCCAACACTCTGCTTTTCGGACAGAACTTGGCACATCAGTTTCATATCTGCAAAAACGAGCTTCGACTGCCTACAACAAAATTTGAAAAGTTTTTTTCAGCTCAGAGAGCTGGCAATTAACAAACCTAATTATAACTAAAGCAGCGCAGAACTCTTTCACCTCACTGGACAATGCACGTCAGCAGTTTGCTGGCTGCCCACATAGTCCTGACATGGACACAATAAGCATAGTTTCCAAGCCAAAGTGCAGAATGGGTCAGGTTACTCAGCAATGCGCTTTGGCTAATGCTCACACAGTCTACAAGCGTCCCTCTTCTCTAGCCTCTTTCTTGTGCAGCAATATGTTGCACAATCTAAATTCCACAACCTATTCCAACATTATTTGTCTCGTCTAGCTCTATCACACTGCCGGCATGTTTTGTTGCTAACAAAAGTGCGAGGTCTTTGTAAACTACTCATCTGAGGCTGATACACTCCTTAATCACGTTTCACCTAATCTGCCTCCTCATTCACTCGACTAGCTAAATATTGTGGTGGCTCAGGCCACAGCTGTTTCAAGTTCCTGCATATAACAATATGGTTGCCACATGAAATATCTGTGGTCCAAGAAAAAAACAGCACAGGAGCCAGGAATGTATATATCTGCAAAATTATGACTCACCCTTCTACTGGTGTAGTGCTTATGGTTGGCAAGCTTCTTGTCCAGTGTCTCCAGAAGCATCTGTAAATGAAAAGATTGCAGACAGTGCATAGTTATTCAGGAGTTCAGAGTATTGAGTAATCAGTTCCAAATAGCAAAAGCAAATATAGCAACAAATAGCAAAAAGCAAGGCATGGCAAACATACTGTTCTAACTACCTACTTTCTTTTTCATCCGATAAGTATGCTCTAGAGCACTATGTGATATCTTTATAAGATATCTGAATACAACTTACTCGTTTATATATCATCAATGGTGCAAATCAGCAGACCCACTGAACAAATCCACACTTTAAATCTTCCCATAATAATTGCTTGCTACATGAATTATGTACAATTCATCAGCTGCAACTGTCTACCAACCATCCCTCCATTTCTGCTTGCAACAAAGAAAGAGAAATTGTGCCCAACTGAACGGAGATGACAATCACGTAAGAAGTGTGGCTACCATAATCAATATAAAAAATAGGCAGAGATAAGCAACATGCACTTCAATACCCGCCTCTAAAACATTACACAGGTGCATTTGTAAAAAAAGCAAGGACCATCTGGCCACATCAGGACACAGCCGATTGGCCTTTACTTTTCAGCGATAAGACTGTACCTATTTGCCTGTCATTATCTTGAACAAGTTTTTAAACAATTTCCTCACTTTTGTCTCTTCAAGAGAATTAAATGAAAAGGCAAACACTATTTTCATGGTAAAGCTATATGTGCAAGTGCCCTGTTGATGCAGTTCCAATAATTAACTTTTTATTTAATTACTTCGAGACATACACTGCAATTGTAGAATTGCAACTGCAAAAGAGCAAGCACTCTTGAAGGTGGTCACTGCTAAAGATGTGCCCATTCAGTTGGAATCTAACGAATTGTGCAAGCTTTCAGAAATAGTACATAAAATTTACATAAGACTGCCCAATGCAGCAGTAGGAACAAAATTAAGTGGAATCTCATTTTATTGCACATTTTGAAGGCATAAATCTTGAAACACTTGTTTCGGAATTCTTAACAAAAGTGTATGCTAATAGTGCTGGCTGGCTTCAACAGTACAGTTGCAGCAAGTGTGCTGAAGTAATTAAATAAAAGCTTAACTAGAGCAACAATTAGCCAATTCTGTACTGTAATTTTCTACTTATCTTCCACAAGGATTTTTTTTTTATTAATTGATCTCAAAATGTACATATGCACACAAAAACGAGGCGCTATTTCAGGCCCACCCACTGGCATCCTGATGCTCATCTGCTCAGCAACCATGAATTATACTAACTTGGTTGTACCATCGACAACCATTTAACATGCCAAGGAGTTGGTGAGGAGAGTGTGAGAAGGTACCACACTCGCATTGCATCAGCCATGCGTACAACTAAGAAGTTTCACCTTACTTGCTGTTTTCATCCGCAATACAAAACAATGCATACACACAACGTATCACCAGCCACGATTCCCCGTGCAAGATGGACAGCAAAAAATATTTTAGATTAGGAAAGCCAATCAGCAAGCACTCTTGATGATGAGACATGTTAGCAAAAGTGCTCAAGAATCTTGGTTCCTCAGAAGTTTTTTTTTTACATTACTGTATTTGTTTCGTCAATGTGAGCTATGCTCAGTCTGAATGGTGAATGCAAGAAATTTTCTCCTCGAACACTTGCCTCATCGGTAACCTTGCCAACGTTGAGGCACGCCTCGTCAGCTAAGGCAATGATTCCCCGGTGTGGCTCTTCAACGAGGTCGCAGATGATCTTGTTGTTGAAGTAGGGAACATCCTGCCACTGAATTCCTTCCCGCAGATACTCTTCCTGCTCCTGCTTGAGAACCAGCTCGATGAACAGCTGCTGCAGCTTCTCGTTGCAGTAGTTGATGCAGAACTGTTCAAAACTGCAAATGCATCAGGGCAATGAAACATCACGAAAAGCTGTGACAGTATATCAGGACAAACTGTGGTATGCAGAATACATGAGTCCATGAACTCTAAAATATTTCACTGCGAAATTGGTAAGACGTGTAACAACAAGATGTAGAGAAATGTATGCACTACTCGTGACCAGAAGAATATGTCGAGATATGCCACAGCAGCAACTTGACTAATTTACATTTGTGAATTTTAAGAATGCAGTCGAGCGTTGTTGCAATGACATTGCATGTGATACGGAAATAGCATTGTTCAGTCCGATATTAGTTATACTAGTCATATATTTGTTACACACTGCTATTGGCAAAAGAAACATTCGATTTACTTTGTTATATCTGATAATTTGCTACATACGCGTTCGTGATATCAACGTTTGACTGCACATACACCTAGGGTCCAAACTACATTTAGAGGGTCATGCAGCTGAATCATAAAAATTCAGTTTTAACACGCATAATATCTGTCACTAGATAAAATGCATGGAGTTGTGAGGTCAGTTATAGATGGCACTGTGGCCCAGTGTCGCACCTGTTGTTGTCGAAGATCTCAAATCCATAGATGTCGAGGACTCCAATGACTGTGTTCTTGCGACCAAGTATACCGTTGGTGCGTACCTCAATAGCCTCGTTCACTCGGCCCACAATCCAGGAGAACATGCGCTCGTAGATGGCCTGATTTCAATCAATCAATCAATCAATCAATCAATCAATCAATCAATCAATCAATCAATCAATCAAAAAATCATATGTGGGATTATAATCAAGAACAGTAGAGGTCACACAGAACAGCTTTATCAGAATACCCTTCCAGGCCTTTTCAAACAAGACACACCAAAAGCAAGAGAGGTTACTCCTCAATAAAACTTCACACCTGAAAACTTCAGACATGTTTGTCAAAATATGTGTCACGACTTGAAGCGGTTCAGTACACAACATACAAAGTAAGGATGTCCGAATTCGTCTATTAATCAAGGACAGAGCAGTGCATAAATTCTTATCTCCTGGCACCCTTTGATATGCACCCGAATCCGACAAAAGCACAGCTGCAAATATGGTAGCATTATTTGGTAGTATTATGTTTTATTTGGTGTATTATGAGCTGGTCCACTAAACATGCTGCTATAACAAAGCGCGAACTTGGGCCAGTTGGTACATACATACGTGAAGAAACAGCACTTTTGAACGGGACGTGTTTGTCACCTCCCTTTTTATCCTATCCAAAAGCACTGTTTCTTCCCATATGCTGCTATAACCTGAGCGCGCTATATTGAAGCCTGAATCACGGTACATACAACCCGCATTGACAAACACGTGGAAAAGCAGAAACTTTCTGCATTTATTTTCAGTCATTTGCATTTCTATTTGTGCTAGCAGCATTTGAAGCTGACCCCGAAGACTGGAAGGCTCACCTTGGCAAAGGCGTCCCGCCCATAGACGGCCTCTGTGACCGTGTGCCCCTTCTGCATGACCTCACCGCCAGCTGCAATGACCCGGAGGCACAGTGCCTGGCTCAGGTCCTTCTCGGACACAGAGAGGAGCTGACCGAGTTGCTTGAGGCTGCCCTTTGTCTTGGCCTGGTCCTCCTCAACCACAAAGCTCACCTCCCCCTGGGAAAGAAGATTTGGTACTACACATTTGGCTTGCAGCTGGCTTGTGTTGCATTACTCAGGTGAGGGAAAGCATCCATCCAAGTGTAGCACGATGCTGCAGACGAAACTCAATGTAGGTTTCTTGGATAGCTACCTTCACAGTTGAAGTAAAATTCCTCCTGGTTCACAGATTGAACCCAGGACTGCCTTTCTGGGTGTTTTCCATTTTCAGTGTCCCCCCCCCCTCCCATGCTTCAAGTTGTAAATCAATTCGGGCTCACTTTGAGATCAGCTAGCCTTCTGGCTAGCTCAGATGGTAGAGCGAACGCCCCAGAGAGATGTTGGTCCCGGGCTCAATTCTCGGACCAGGACAATTTTTAAAACTTCGCAGCTTCCATTCCAAAAATGCCCATAGTTCGTTTCCTTATGTATCTTTGTGCTACTTTCGAATAGATAAGCATTTTCCTTTTCACAAGTTCCTCCACCTCCCGAATTGCCACATTCACCATTACTTCTTTTGACTTTTTGTCGAACGTGACATTCTTGAAAAGTTCAAGTCACTGCCAACACACTCCTTTAAAGAAAAGAAGAAAAGAAAGAAAAGATTTGCATTATTAATTTACATATACATGAAAAGAAACCTTGTGAGTGTGGTGTTGCAATGCCAAATGGTAATCTGACTACTCCGTATGAGCAAACTGGGAGTATGAAGCGTCAAAGTGCATAAGTTGCATGCGGAGTGAAAAGTCTTTCATTGAAATCAATCATTCTGGAGTAGCAATGCATTGTGTTCTGATCACAATACCGAGTCATTTTGCTGCCACAGTAACTTGAATGCGGGCATCGCATGTGTGATAACAACCTGTTGTCTCCTCTCTGCCACTTTCGCTTCTATTTTGAAGCCTGAACATCTACACACACACACACGCGCACGCACGCACGCACACACACACACACATGCACACACACAGTGGAATCTCAATGAACAGAAATCACTTAAATGGAACATCATCCTCATGGTTGGTTGGTTTTGTATTCACGCAATTGTATTCAGCTTTGTCTCTCAGTAAATGGAACTCCTGATAAACAGAACCAATTTCCCTGGTCCCTTGAGGTTCCGTTTAAAGACAGTCCACTGTACTGCACTTATAGATTAAAGTTTTTACAATGATTACAGGGCATGGGAATGTTGCATCAAGAGAAATATTATTCCAGCAAATATTAAATATTAGCCAACGACTAACCACTTATTCCCAGATACACAGCTATTTCACACTTCCTGGTCACTGACCTAAAACCCACAGCAGGTGGCACGCAGACACTCAAAGTTTTACAGTGAGTTATAGCATTAGCAGAAGCTTTTGGGCCAGTTGGTGCATGATGAACTTGAAAAAGGGGGTACCAGCTAAACACAAAGGACGCGTACACAAGGAGCGAATTATAGCAGCTGCTCATCATCAAGTGTTGAGGCTTAGTCAGCGTGTAAGGAGTAGGACATTTCTAAGAAAAATGATGGGAAGTGATCGAAATCTTGCCACAACATTCCCAGAACAATGCTTTTTAAATTTTTTACTAGATGTAGTCTGTCGAAACACAAAACCACAACCCACTAATACAGTCAAATCTTGTTATAACAAAGGTGCATATGACCTGAAAATCTACCTTAATTATATATATTTGGCATTTATTATATAAGCATATATTTGTTACATGTCGGTATACAGAAGAAATATTTAAGATTCATTTCTTTATATTCATTCACTTATTATGTCCACGTTCATTATACTATCGAGATTTGACTGCAGCAGACATGGTGTATTACTCTAAACAAATACGACATAAGAATAAGGTTGAGAAGGAGGCCTTTCAAGTGAGCCGTAGCAACACATCAGCATGCAACTTGGCATGAGAGGAGAGTCCTCCATTTGATATCAGTCATGAACTCCAGAGACTGAATAAATATGTGGGTGTGAAAAAGCCCAAAAAGAATAAAGCCACTGCAATAAACAAAAGGTTGGAAAAATTGAAAATTCAGCCATTCAGAGCAGGAAAGAGACAGAGACGTACCAAGTGCACAATGGCAGCCACAATTTTCCACAGTGTGTCACACTCAGCCTGTGAAAATCCAAGCAGCTTCAATGCCGAGCAGACTTGCTTGAAGTCGGCCCGGTCGTTGATAGTCTCCACCTTTAATTACAGGGAGCAAGGGTGCAACATTAGCAGGCCTCTGAACTTCAACATACAAACTACATATGTAAGTACACAAGTCTTGCAAGTCAATTCATATTTGTTAGAAATTAGCCTAAAAAAGTGCACTTATACCCTCCATCACAGTTTGAGTTAAAACCAGAGACGTCAGTCCTGCATATGCCAGTCAGGTATTCTTTCCTGTATTGACCAGGGTTAAGTGAACTTAATCACTACTAGCTAATTTCTTCAGTCCTAGTGCTCACCAACTAAGAGAGATGATACAATTCTGTAAATGTGGTAGCCTACGCCATCTGCCCAAATATCCCTTAAGAGGAAGCTTTAGCTCGGGCCCAACTCCGACGCGGCCTATTGAAATACATATAAAAACGCAAAAACGCTTTTCTGAGATAACCCCTGGACCGATTTTAATGAAATTTGATGCATTCGAGAGAGAAAGTTAAATTCTAGTGACTGTTTGAAGCGGAATGTTGATTTAGGGCTTGAATTTTGTTAAAAAGATTTTCAATAATTCAGAAGTTTGAAAAAAATAGAAGCACGATGTTTACAAGCTAATAGCTCTGCATCAAAAACACATATCGCGATTCTGTAAACGGCATCCATTAGACCATTCAAAGCGGACAAATTTGATATGTCATTTTACATGTTACGTGAATTTGTTACGTTATTTACGAGGGTTTTGCAAAAGTTGTAATAACACATTGACACATTTTTTCAGGTTCATGTGTAACATATCAATTTTGTCCGCTTTAGATGTGCTATAAGACACAATTCACAGAATTGCGATATCATTTTTTCTTGCTGGGTTATGGAGTTGTAAACTTGATAGTTTCGTTTTCAGAAAATTTGCGATTTTTGCCTATTTTTTTATAAAAAAATGACAACCTAAATCAAAAATTCGGAACCAACAGTCACTAGATTTTAAGTTTTTCTTTTAAATGCAGCAAACCCCATCAAATTTGGTGCAGTGGTTGCCGAGAAAAACGAATTCTCCTTTTGCATGTATTTAGATAGGAGCACCCGAGCTAAAGCTTCCTCTTAAGTTAACCACCGATGTAAGAAAGAAAGGAAGAAATAAACAATGTGACAGGATGTCAGTGTCCCATCAAGTATAGCATCTTGACCACCCCAACAAGCTGAGAATGCTATCATGACTAGCTGGCTACTCATCACTAACAGCATGAAAGATGGAATGTCAAAGACAAGGCAGTCAACACCAGTGCCTACTCGCAAACTTAGTTTTTATAGAAGTATGACAATTTAAAGAGAGAAACAGCAAAGGAGCATGACAACAAGCAAACTACTGCATGTATGCATATATGGCATGAAGAGTGAAGAATGCGTCGAAAAGGCGCTCATATCACTGACAGGAGAAAATCTCCACAGTGTATCAGATGTGTGCTATGGCGAAAACTTCCTGACAAGGGCAAGTCCTGAAACGTATGTGAACAGTGAATTTAATGCTCACCACTGCTTTGAAGTACAGGGCAGAGGACCTACCATTAGCAGAGTGTGACAAATCATGTCCATTTGGAGATCGACAAAATCGCATACAGATAACTGTTCGTGAATGCTACATTTAATCGATGGTAGTATACTCTTTCTGATTGAAGAGGAAGTAGCCATAGAACTCTTGACCTTGCTCTGGTGTCAACTGACCGCGGGCAACTGTTTGCTTCTTGGTGAAGCAGCAGACTCTAGAGGCGACCTTTTTCTTTGTAAGCATATTTTTTTGTTTCATGATATAGAAAGGCCTGAACTTTTTGCCATCTGTCATTGTCAGGTTTGGTTGTGCATTTCTTTTTTCTTTTTTTTCTCCCTCTCCCCTGGAATTTCTTCATCGCTTTCCCCATCCCTATGAAGAGCAGCATGTTAGCGGTCATATGCACACTGGCAAAAATCTCTGCTTTCCAATAAAAGGTTTCTCTGTCTCAATTGTATAAGCCTAACATCTCGAATACCTTCATTAAAAAATGTTCTGGCTTGTTGCATGCATTTTTTCCTTTTAAATTCTCGCATCCTAATAAAGGTTCACTTTGTCCTTTCAGCCCATCTTTTGTGTTGTTCGCTGCACCAGCTTTGTGAATTCAACGTCCCTGTACCATCCAAAGCTTCCCACTAAAATTACTGGAGGGAAACCTGGCATTGATGTTGTTCGACCACCCTAGGATTGATGGGTCATGCATCATTCTTTGATCAGGCATAGCTTTGTTAAGAAAGCACTCTGCAATTTCTTTTATTGTTATTTTCTGTTCTGAACATTTTTAGAGCAACAGAATCTTTCACTTTGACCCTGCAGCTACTTCATTATGTTACGTAATTTCAGCTGCATCTTGACAATTCTGAGCATGTGTGTCGTTAGATTTGGATGCTTTTGGTCAGTAAATGGATGAATATTTGAGGTATTTTGAAGAAATTTCTTATATTTACTGTTCTGAGAACAATACGATATTGAAGAAAATTTAGAGGATAAGTTAAGCCAATCAAAATCTAAGATGACAATACAGTCGACTTCCGTTAATTCGATCCTGACAGGACTGACAAAGCTGGTCAAATTATCTGGCGGCTCTAATTAAACAGAAAGCACAAAAAACGACGAAACATGCCGTTCGTATGCTCGGCCTTTAAAGTTCGCTTCGCCACAACAGAACCATGTTACGCGGCGAAGTATACTAAGCGGGGTGAGGGGCAAGTGACACTGTTACGGGACATAACACATGTTCCTTAATTTACACACGCACATGCGCCACTTCCGGTCACAGTACGAGCGCCTAGACACCTAATGAGTTTACTGGCAGGTCTTCAGAATTTTAGACAGACCCTCGCTCTTTTGTTGGCTTTAAACGTACCATCGACTTTCGAAGCTTTTTCATCTCGCCACCTTCCTTTTTGCCAGCTTTCCCAAAACACAGATGGTTTTTCTCTGCTTCTCGGGGAACGTCACGCTCACGCATGTATAATTAAGGGACGCGCGCTGGACCCCGTTAACGGTCTCGCATACGAGACACGCATGGGGGGGGGGGCGAAACGAGGGCTCAAATTGCACCCAGCAACGTCACGAACAGCTCTGAATGGCTGACAGTATGCCTACTAGGCGTCTAGGTGCACATACTGGAGACGGCACGTGTGCGCCTATATAATTAGGAAACGGGTACCATGGTTCGTGAAAGTAGCCCCTTTGCATTCTTGGTACGCTTCACCGCATAACACCGCTGTATTGCGGCGAAGCTGATTAGTCAAGTTCGAATTATTTGGCGAAGGCCAATTTTGAGATCGAAATAACGAAAGGTTGGGCCTTTAAAATGCATGGTTGCCGGCCGGGACCTTCCGTCGGGATAGAATTAACCGGATCGTACGAACGGAGGTCTACTGTATTAGGTTAACGTAAACAGAATGTCGTTCGAAGCCAGGACAAAGTTTATGACAAATCCGTCATCCCAACAACCCATCGTTAAACAAAAAACATAATTCCGCATTATGACAAATCTGTCATCCAATCAGCCCATCGCTAAACAAAAAACATAATTCCCACGCAGGATGAAGGTCTGTTCCCGCGGCGCATGTAGACAGAAGTGCAAGAATGCCTCTTAGGCCAACTGCCACATAGCAAATTTGAGATGACAATATTAGGTTAAAGCAAGCTACCAGATGGTTGTTAAAAGTTAGAAGGAGAAAGTTTAGACAAATCTATCATATAACCCATCTATCCATCATTCCCATGCTGGATGAAGTGCGCTAGCTACCAGCAGCTCAAGTAGACATACATAGTGCCAGATTCCCTATAATATAATTTTAGTGCGAAACTCATTACTATTAACCTGTAGCTATGTACCTTGGGCGAGCCTCCCTGCCGTGTGTAAAAGTACAACTGGGGCTCATGCTTGAGGCCATAGGAAGACAGTTGTGCATCAGGTGCTCCATACAGCAGTTCATAGAAGGCGTGGAAGTTTCGCTCACCAGGCTGCTGGTATATCACACGGGACTACACAAACACCAAAGAAAAAAAGCAAGAACAGAACAATGAATTAAATCTAATTCCACTGCACTCTGTTATAAGCTTTTGATACCGTAATAGTTCCTCCGTTCTTGGCTTAGCGCAACACACAGCATAGTTAGGCAACATGCAAAACGAAAAGGCAGCATGTGACTGCCAACTAGGCACTACATTAAAAGACAACTGGCTTGTTTTTCTTTTGTGAAAGGCTCTTACATAAGTAAGCTGCCTTGCGAAAAAAAAATATAGATATATATGTATACATATACAGGGTGTCCCACATAACTTGAGCCAAGAATTTAAAAATGAAAGGCATGTCAGAAGCGAATAGAACCAAACTCATACTATTTGCAATAGCCTATAGTCACTCATACAATTTTTGTTTTCCCCTTAGCTCACTAATAAAATTTAATTACTCAACTTTTTAATTATTGGCCGAGGACCCCAAGTATGATACGCAGGATTGTAGAACTCCTTCAGACACCCCCTATCGAGTTGTCTCCTTTACGATACGTCTCACATAGTCCTTTTTTCCGGGTTGCAAAGAAAGCACGTGAAATATGAAGAAAGCCACGTAACGGAGCGTTTGTACAGTGGTATTGTGCTGCTCTCAAGAGTGCGTTCGGTGAACAAGGTCGGCTGCATCGTGACTGGCAATGAAGAAGCAGCAGGGTATTCTTTATCTCATTGGCAGCGCTTGGCCAGGAGCATGCATTTTCGCCGCCATCCGACTGCTCGCGCACCGCCATTCCAGTACGATTTTTAACTTTTCACACCACTCCTGTCAAACTCTTGAAAACGGTTAATCAAATAGGCCTAATTAATTAAGTCGATTAAATGAAAGGTGGACAGTGATGAAGATTAATTGTTTTGCGGGATACTTTTATTCAATCAATCAATCATTATTGATATTCCCAACCCTACTGTAGTCCTGAGTTTCAAGGTGTACCTCTCCGTAACTGTGGCTAGCATGTTTACCGAGTACCTTTGTTCAGTACGAAGAAAAAACGAGAATAGATGAGTGCCCCTATTTCTGGACCATACTGTAAATGCACATAATTTTGCAGCACTAATTCTTGGTGAATTGGGGACTTCGTGCATATTCCCAGCTGCTAAACTTTGCAATTTTGGGTTTGTGCTTTATGGCTCACTTAACGAGCCCCATGAGCTCCTTTGCATTTATTTTTACTTCTTTTAACAAATTTGCAATTCTATCTTTACAAAACTCATGTGGCCTGCCAACACAATCGCAACTCAGCAGAAGCTGGGCAAAGATGACAAAGTGCTTCTAACGGCCTCACTGATGAAAGCCCTGCATGCTGTCCGGCTCACTGAAGTCATTAAAGTATGGCACTCTCTCTTTGTGAGGCTGGGAATTCGCTATACGACATTTGGCAGGACTGGTCTAGTGCAGGCTCGCAGAGACAAGTACTAAACCAATTGCGCTACATTTGAGATGGTACAGCCTGCAGTACTAGCCAGCAAAATAAGTATTTACCTTATGGGACAGTGTTCATGTTTTCTCCCTGAATACTTTGTGACGTTAAATATTGTGACATTTTCCAAATGTGAAAGTCGCATAAATTAAGGACACATGAAAATAAACAGTTTTACACTATATATATGCGACTTTGATAACCTGTATATATGGTTGCATTAGAAACTTGCTTTCATAGTACATGGAAGGAAGGCACAATATATTTGCTGTGTTATTTAACATGTGCTCTTTCATATAAATATTTTAAGAACTCATATTGCTTTCTTTAGACCCTTGTGTGACCACGACAAATTTTATTGCAGTATTTGCTGGATTTATTGTCCTGTATTGCATTCCTTGCTTTTATGTTTTGCCATTGCTTACTTATCTCCGACAGGTTACAATGTCACTTCCTCTTGTTATTGTTTCCCCCCTATGCAAAGTTCTTACCGGGCCTTTTGAGTAAGTGAATAAAAATATATTGACATCACGGATATTTTTAACTTCAGATCAACGAAAGAAAAGATTGTCATTTATTGTAATTGTAGCACAATGCTGCCACAAGAAAGTGAATGGGCCTCCCTCAGTGAAAGCAAACTTGAGTGCTGACAAAAATATTCTTGACCCAGGAATCAATTCCAGCACCAAAGCCTGACTGGGGAAGTCAAGCACCATATGTGACCAAACCAGAAAGCTAGAACAAAGTGATGTGATGTGCTATTTGCATGCCCTGCTAAGATGGTGGTCAGGGGGTTTGATTCCTGAAACAGGCACAATGCGTATAAACTCAAAAGTTTACTCTTTAAGACGAGCTGGTTTCATAAGTCGAACCACAAAACGCAGAGTGTAATAAATCCATGTTTCTATTTGGAGACAATGTTCATTTCCAAATCATTTTATATAAAGATATTCAAAGGTTCTGTTCCAAATGTTCTGTTCCAGTGAATTTGTGTTACAAGTCAAACCTCGATTGTTTATACAACATGGATATAACAAATTATCCGAAGCAACAAAATAAATATAGAAATGTTCCGGCCAATATCAACACGTGACGATCATAATGTTTATAACAAGGTATTTTATGCCAGATGTGATGGTTATAAGAAGGTGCGACTGTTCTGTTTGCTTTGCACTTGAAAGATTAATATTCACTTCTGTACATATCTCACAAGCAGCGGCGCTAAATAGACATGGATGAAGAAAAGAGGATCACAGCACAAGCACTGAACTCGCCCAAGCTTCCCTACTATTGCACATGTCTGTAATTTGAGGACCATATGCATGGTGTCTACCTAGTAGACTACTTTAGGAATGTGTGCCTGGAGCACAGAATATCACGTGACTTAATACACTGTCCCGAATTTGCTGAATATCGTTCTGTGTGAAAAATCAAAAATAAAGGAAGAATGGTAACCACAGTAGCATCCATCGTTCTACCATACCTTCTCCAGGAGGTAGTTGTTAATGTGTCCTCCCAAAGGGTCACCCTTGAAGTCAAAGTTGATGTCCATGTACTTTCCAAATCGACTTGAGTTGTCATTACGGTTAGTTTTGGCATTGCCAAATGCCTCAAGGATGCAGTTGGACTGTAGTAGGATGTTCTTGACCCTGTCAGAAAATTAAGGTGAGACAAGTATGCTGTATGATGCGAGTAGGTGCTACATTGTGTAGTGTTTTGGGTACCAGCAATAGGTAAAAGTTTTTGCTAAATTGCTGGCTTTTCCTGCTCATATTAACAACCGGGGCAGCCTTGAGTGGTGCATCCTGTCAAATGTAATGCATGGTTACGGTGCCTTTCTATAGCTAATATGTCAATATGCCAATGTGTTGTTTGCCAATGAAAACAGGAGAAAGGACAGCAGCCACTGAAAGCAAACCATCTGCCACAAGAATGAACTGCAAACAATCCTTTTTCAGCAATTAACGAGAAGCAACACTAGTATACTGCAAAAAACTGACGACAAATTTGCTGTTAAACTAGTGCATGGTACTGCGCACATCATTAACAAGAGTTCAAAATCATGTTTACAGCGTAAAGTTTTTAAATTATGGAAACATGCACTCACCTTTCTATTTCCTGCTGGCCTGTGACATTTGTGATGGCCGCTATATACCTCATAATAATCTTGGAGGCTTCAGTCTTTCCGGAGCCACTCTCTCCTATAAGAACAGAAGAATATGTACACTTAGATGACTTAGGGCTTGCAAAGTTGCCTGAAAAAGAGACTGAAGTAGGAAGACAAGTGGAAGCAGAAATGGCAAAAGCAAGAAGGGGAGAAAATAGGGTAAGCACAACTTGTAAACAAATAGTGAACACAAACAAATGTAGGGAGCTCGAGACAGAGGCACTAGATTGGATTATGGGGTTTAAGCTGAAGAACTCATAATTTGATTATGAGGCATGCCATAGTGGGGGGCTCCAGATTAATTCCAGGTTAATTTTGACCACTAGGGGATCTTTAACGTGCCCCCTAATGGACGCGACACAGGTGTTTTTGCATTACGCCCCATCGAAATGCGGCGGCCACCACCTGGATTTGCTCCCGCGACTTTGTGCTCAGCAGTGCAACACCGTAGCTGCTACCGTGCTGGGTAAAATGCAAAGAAGGACATGCATGTTGAGAAAGAACAAATAAATGAGGCATCCAGAGAAGAAAGCTAGAAGTAAAAATTTAAAAAGAGCAAAGATTTTAAAAATTTGTTGTGCTAATCAATGTTGTATGCAGCACAAGTTCTACATTTCTTGTAAAGAAGCAAACAGAAAAATATTCCCCAATGATTACGATACTCCCTAAAGTGAAATTTGAGTGCAGCGCTATACCTCTTTTCACTTCGCGATACATTGGCTGGCGCAGACACTGCAAAAGGAGCAAAGTGTGGTGTGATGGCCTTGCTAATCGGGAGATCGCGATAGGCAGCGCGTGGGTGACGCGTGGGCGCGATTCGTAGCAGCCGCCGCAGACAGACCTCCACTCATGCAACGCTTTGTTTCCATATATGGTATCGGTGGACGCGCTCGCCGCATGTCTTATCGATGGCGCGTCATCGGTGAACGAACGGCGGCGCGCTACTACTCTGGCGCCATCTCGCAGCGGTCGTCGCCGCAGAGCCCGTCTTGTGCGGCACTGCGCTTTTATTCTCACTCTTGCGCCATACCCTCCTCCTCCACTTTCCTCCTCGCGCTATCTTCGCTACCGCCGTCTTTCATCCCCCGCTGCGCTAAGCGTTCGCTCTTTCATCCTTCGCTGTGCTCGTTCGCTCGGTTACGCCGAGAGATGCCGAAGCTCAACACAGGAACGGGCGCCTAAAAGCTGCGCTTTAAAAAGAAGCAGGGTTGAAAGCGGGACACATTTGAAGTAGAAATGGGTGTGATCAGCAGGAAGGATTATCTGTTTTAGTGCAGCGGTGGTGAAATGGTAGTGCGTCCACCTCGTACGTGGGCGGGTCCTGGGCTCCACTCCCAGTGCCGCCGGAAACCAATCGGTTTTTCTTATGGAGAATGATGTATCATAACTCAGTGCTCGTTTGTTTATATGGGTTCTCATCTCGAAAGGGAGCTCTATATAGAGTTTCGAAGGTCTCGGGCGCCGATTGTCCCATCACAGCTTTGGTGAAATAGCTGAGCGTCCGACGCTGCTGTGGGATACATACGGGTGTCACTGCCAAGTACAGTCAGCCACAAAAATTTGCGGACCAGGGGATCTAAGAAAACGCTTAATTTCCGAGCAGCCTGTAAAAGTAGTCGGTAAAATCGAACATCACAACGTTGTTCCCATATACAAGTAGACGCTGTAAATGCAAATAATAGGCTGCATTGCGAGGCTGCGCAGATATTCAGCTTTTTCTCAGATGTCGTGTTGCGTAAAATTTTGTGGTTGACTGTACCTTCTGTACCTTCTGTAATTTTGTGGTTGACTGTATATCACTTTCTATACAATTCTATGAGCAGCTATGAAAATTTAAACGAAGAAGGGAGAAAAGAAAGCACAGAGAAGCAGGCAGACAAATAAAAAAAAGCTTGCGTATGATTAAGGCAACTAGCGCATAGCACACTAGCCCATGCACAGATCTTTCTTTAAGCTCTTGAGCACAGTGCAAGCGTTCGTGGTACAAGGACACACCAGAGATGACAATGCAGGTGTCGCGGGCCTTGCGCTTCATCTCCTTGTAAGCGGCGTCTGCAATGGCGAACACATGCGGGGGCCGCTCAAAGATCTCGCGGCCCTTGTAGTCAGCCACCTGGTCAGGGCCGTAGATGTTAAGCGTCCGGTACGGGTTGACCGAGACGCACACCTCACCGATGTACGTGTACACGCGGCCTGCATTGAACCTGCACATGCGAGACAAATAAGGGCACTGATGAGTTTCACGTACAAACACTTTGCGAAGCATCAGAAGAGCAAGTACAAAACTGCAGATTCATGGACTACATCCTTGTTGGACTTCATGAAGAAAACAGGGCTTTGTGATCATGTATCGTTTGATGTCATATGGTAAAGTAATGCGAAAAGAAAAACAAAGGAAGAGAGCCTTCAAAAGTCGGCTATGGATCAGCAAGTGACCACGTGACTAGTCTCACATTTTGAATTGTAGAAATTTAACTGCAAAGTTTTCAAGTGATTGCTGCATTCTGCAGTGCAGCAGTGGGCCTGGGCCCCCACTTTACATTTCAGAAAATACCTGAATCTTCATATCATGTTGACCGCAAATAAAGACGGGGACTGCGGAAGAGAACACAAAAACGACACGGAACACTAACTAGGCCAAACTGAAGTTCTTCTGAAGCATATAGCTGAATCTTACTGTGGCTTTTGCATATTCCAAAAGCTTTTGTGGGCTGCTTGCATATTCCAAGAAGCCAAAAGATTGTAATCAAGGGGAGTGCTAGGATTTTGCAGTTTTGTAGAACCAACGGGAGACCAACTACTACATGACTTGGACATGCCAGAAAACAATGAGTGGGCCATGTATTAAATTTTTTTACAAAGGTTCTACGTCACTCATACATGCTGCCAACGGCCTGAGCAACGTGAAGCACGAGCAGTGGGTTCTTTTGTTACTCTGGTAGACTGGTTTCGATCAAGTTAAAAAGTCCTTGTGATGTGTTCAAAATGTGGTTATCATATGAAATTTCAACATATGACTGGCTAAAATAAAATTGGCAGTGGCTGTCCGACGTCCCTATTCTGTCCCTGTGAGCAGGTGCGCCATTAGCCACTGCCACAAGCACTAGTAGAACTGTAGCAAAAATAACTGTACTGTGCTCGACCATGCTATGACTTGATACTCCCAAATGTGACCCAAATGCGGACTGTTGCCGTCGTGCCTCAGTGTGCTGCTTTGAAATATATGCCCCCTATACAACAACACTGCTTTCTGTGGGCAGGTGTCATTGACATCCCTTTATTTGGCCCTGCCTTCACGCATAAAAACAATTCACAACTTGTTCCGTGTTTGTCTGGTTACCAGTGGTGGAACAGCCATTTCACCTTTCGGCGCAGGTCCTGGCGCAGGCAAAAGCCGATTTGGCACAGTAGCAAGCACTTTGGCACAGTGTCCAAGGTACGCGTGCTTACCATATACCAAGCAAATTTTAACTGATACAGTCAATATGTTACGGAGACGGTCTGCGCCAGGCTTATCCTGCGAGCGCTGCAAACGCGACGCTCCACCACACTGCAACGCACAAAAAGCGCTACGGCCGGGTTCGCCGATACGGTGCATAGAAGGCACCACTCGTCAACAAACACGTGTTTATTAACCCAGGATGCAACACAGCGACAGTTACGGCTTTTGCACAAAGGATCACCGCAAGACCGATCACTACGGGCGCCTGCACTGAACATGACATCACGCGCCATATACTCGGTCACGTCATGCACATTCCGGAGTTTTCGAATAGGCCGCAAGAAAAAAGAATAGCATCAGCGCCAATGCGCATGCGCGATACACAAACAGGGTTTTGAATTTACGTTCGCGACTATTTCACTAAAATAACGCACCGCCCCAAGCTCGACGTAAAACTTTCGCGTCAACGAACATGCCGTCATCCATCGAAGTGGCGGCTCTCGTCGTGTAAAACATTCGGCCTCATTCACTAATACCATTTTTAACTATGCACCACGTGTGATTCTGACCGCAGTGGCTCTTTTGCAAAGCGCCGGTATCACCCACAAACATCAAAAACGCTTAACTTTAACCCTAGACTGTGACATCCTCCTTCGGCAAGCTCCGCGGTACCACGCAGGTTCGATGAACACCGAAACAAAGCGGCAGCAAGACGTTACAGCGGCACTACGTTGTACTTTCGTAAGAGAAAGAATGAGCGAATTACGAACCGGTCGGCTACGAGTTTCTGAGAAACTATGGACGGGTCTCGGCTTCCTTCTATGATGATGATGATGAAAGCGTGCTGTTGGTTTTGATTTCAGTTTTGCTAGCTGCGAAGCATCGACGAAAGGAGGGATTCATTCTTATGCTTGATTTGGCGCAGGTTCGGCTCAATTTTCCGCTAAAATGCCATTTTGGCGCAGGATGGCGCAAAGGTCCGCTCTCGCCACAGTTTGGCGCAACTGACGCAGCTGTTCCACCAATTGATTGAGCTCTGCGCCACCAGAGATGTGCACCGTACAAGCCCATTCTCCACTCCACTCGCTCATCCGGTAAAACGCCCAGTCTGCTTGCGTTTACCAGAGGCGGCAGTGGTAGAGTACACGCGTGGCAGGCGACTCGGCAGGGAAGCTGGTTTTTGTCAGGTAACCGACAGCTCGCGGGGATATTGAACTGCTGAATCAGAGTCACAAGAGAGTTTTAGCACGTCCTGAATTCCGAAAAACGCGGACGGTTTGGGCGGATTGTCGGGTGAGCGAGGGAGTAAACATGAGCGGCTGGAGTGATGACGTCACCCAATGGCGCAGAGCTCAGTCAGACAAGCAGAGCTATGTTATTGCAGACAACAAGTGCATTCTACTTCACCGCTTGTGTAAGTTTTCGACGGCGGCGTAATTGCGTTCACGATTAAGTGAACACGATTACCATTTTTACAATTACCGAACGCGATTACCATTCTTTTCCATATATAGGTTGATGTGGTGCTGCCACGTGACGATTCATTAGTGAGTTTTAGAATAGGGGCCCCAAACGTTTTGGGGCCCCAAATAGCGTCGAAGCCACTGCGCATGCGCGAGACGCAAACTGCGTTTGGGTTTTGCGTTGGGAACGCTATTTCACCGATTTAGCGGGAGCCCAAATAGCGGCCCCAAAAGCTTTGCGTCAACAAACATGGCGGCACCCATCGAAGCGACGGCTCTAACCTAGCACCAAACTGGGTTTGATTCGCGGTAACGCGTGAAGTACGCAAGCTAGGAGAAGTGATTGCGGTTATCGCTTTCTCTCAACTAGCGTGTGTTATGAAGACTGATCATTAGGCGCCGCTGCTTCCGAATTCGATTGTGGATATTATGGCTCACAGGCCTTACACGGCTAAGCTTGGCTGGTGAAGGCACGTAAAGTTGGTTTTGTTGCTCAAAACTAAGCGCCACTAATTGTTTGCTGCTTGAAGAATAACCTCTAAGATGTAATTAAACGCGAATACACGCAAGTCAAAATGACTATTCCTATCATAAAACGGTATATTTTATTTAATTATTTCTAATAATTTTTCTTTGATGCCGTAGTGGCGCTGTCAGCGCAAGACCCTATCCGCAAACGCAAAACCCTATTCTAAAACTCTTCACTCCAACGTGCCCCAACGCTAACACCCGCAAAGCTCTTTGGGGCCCCAAAATTTTGGGGTATTCTACAGCTCTCTATTGACATTTATGGCTGCCCGCAACCGATGAGCAACCTAAGCAGCCCAGACAAATGATATCGCCTCGAAACATTATGAAAAGAAACCATATAGAGATGAACGAGATTTTCCGACGACGCCCCCTTGGCTCGAATATCTATCTCTTAAGGTCGCGCAACCCACGAACCACACGCAGTTGCGAGTGCGAAATCGCGCGCTGCACATACTGCGTAAGTGCTGGCTGACGTTACTGCGGCACGAGTTGCGAATGTGTGTCACCATCATTCGGCAAGCCAAACTGCGCAGCTACGCGATAAAAGCAAAACGACAAAAAGCATAAGACGAGAAAAAATAAGTGGCAGCCAACACGCTTCATTAACCGTTTCGTTCGCGCGCGTGCAGACTATCGAGGCAGACGCGTTGTAAAATCACGATTTTTTAAACGTGCGCGGCGGCCAAAGGCACTCATTCGTCTGTACAACTTACACATGGCTAACGGCTTTAAAGCATTGCGCGATAAGTGCACGTGATCGAGTGATGGCGGCGGAGGCGGCATTTGGGGGGAGGTTCTGTCGCCCGGCCGTTATGAAAATGGTTACCGCTGCAGACGTTGGCCATAACGCTACATTGGCTGTAAAGTGACCGTTGCCACCCCAGCCCCGTAGTTACAACACATCCCCCTATTTCCCGTCATTCTCCTACTTTTTACGACACCCGCGTAGGTGCGCAAGAGCTAGGAGCTGGTAACTGCATGCGAATGAATATGGGGCACATGGCATCTTTGACCACGTTACATCAGGCTAAACCTCGTCGTAGCAGCATTCACAACCGACAGGTACTTTCATAATACACGGTGTTGGCTTATCTACCTCCCCGGTATACGTAATATATTTTTTCTTTCTTTACTGAATTTTTAAATATAATCTGTGGCAGATAGCATAATTCTAACCCTTGAGCTAAATTACTCGATGAGCCGGCCATTACTTGTACGAGAAATCAAAATGATTAAGTGAATAGCTAAGAATTACGTTAATTAACTTTTTAATTATTTTGCGGGACATTTCAATTTACGAATTGTAGCTATACTGAGTATGAAAGGCGTATCCATTTGAAACGAATTAACAAGACTACACAAGTTTCTAGATATAAATTTTCAAAGTGGCCGACTCTTGTGCTTCAATGCATAAGACGACATAAACGACAGTGCATTTTTACCGCCCCTTTGACTCCGCATATCTCAATACCGGTGCTATCCTCAGAATTCGTTACAAGTGGATATATGCTTTGCGAACTCACTAGCCATAATCCGTAGACATGAATGCGTGCCGCGAAGTAATTAAGACGTTAATCAGTGTAATTATGTTAAATTAAATTGCGGGGTTTTTAGTGCCAAAACCACTTTCTGATTATGAGGCACGCCGTAGTGGGGGACTCCGGAAATTTAGACCACCTGGGGTTCTTTAAATACACGGGTGTTTTCGCATTTCGCCCCCATCGAAATGCGGTCGCCGTGGCCGGGATTCGATCCCGCGACCTCGTGCTTAGCAGCCCAACACCATAGCCACTAAGCAACCGCGGCGGGTATCAGTGTAATTATGTTAATTACTGACATAGGCGTTTTGATTTCTCGTAGAATTAATGGCCACCTCATCGAGTAATACAACTCAAGGGTTAGAATTGCCGCAGGTAATTTAAAAAAAAGAATGGAGCAGCTATACAAGCTATACATAGTATACATAAACTACATATAGTAAAAAACCCATATAGCAGCCAATACGTTACTTTTGGACATCGAAACCCTATTATTTGACACACTTAGTATGCAATTTTATCGATAGCCGACTACATCCACAACGAGAATTCAACACTGACTTTTCAGGAAAAAAAAAGAAGAAATAATCAAGGAAAAGCTGAGTGGAGTATATAAAATAAGTGCAGCGTTTACGAAGCCTTGCGGGTACATCGTCCCCATGTTAGCGTTCTCGCGGCGAAACCTCGAAACCGGCCCCACAGGTGCGCTCAACTCACCGCCGCATACACGCGCGCACTCGGCGCAGCGCACGATCTTTCTTTCAATGTCCCCGCGTTATTAAACCGTCGTTATCACGCTCATTGTTGATTATGATGTACGCTGATTGCTTGGCAGCGCCTGTATAACAGCCTCACGCCAATAAGGACCGGAAATCAGCGGGCGAGGAACGTCTGCGGCGCCCGCCCGCGCTGACGGCATTGAGCACCTCCGCACAAGAGACCGCTGCCTCTTCCACTATAACGCAATTATGCGTAAAAAATAAGAAGAAGAACGTCAGTCGGCTGTAGTATCATTTATGAAGGAGTCGTGCGACCGGCTGTCGTTTTCCACCGGAGTGTGGGCTATAAATTACGAGCAAGGCCTGCACGAGCGACACGTATACACACATCCGCTCGAAAGCGTCGCATACGCGTATGCACATATGGCGGGATACGCCTTTATTAACGAAATGCGCGATACGAAGAGGGCAAATAAACGCAAGCCACTTAGAGAGGCAGAGGCCGCGCATACACCTGTACCCTGCCAGCATCGTGGCCCAAAGATATTACCTTTCTTTGGGCTGGGGTGCCTTCGTTGTGTTTTTCGTCTCCCCCTCCAAGCCTTCCCTTTACACGGGAGTGTAATTCATTCGCGTCACTCGGAGATTCATAAAAAAACTCGCAAGCCCCGCCGGAGGCGTGAGAATGCGAAGCCATTCGGCTACGTACGACTTAACGTGGCGCACACACAAACAGCCTTCTCTATCTACCGCATTGGCCAACCTATACAAGGCACCCCTTTCTAGAAGTGTGCCTCTATGAAATCGATCGAACACATTATGACTGTAGGGCGTGCGGCGATGCAGGGGCCACATACAAGAAAAACGTGGCAACGATATATCAAGGCGCTTTCGAGACTCAGGCGCATGTTAGGTTCCCCGTTGCGCTCTATCAATGCAAACGCCAAGCACTCGGTTTTTTTGTTCGATTAACCTGAATCAATTGGGTGCATCTCAGAGCTCTGGCTTCGGTTATGCAGACTCTTACGTAGAGTCGCGTACAATACGACCTACAACATCGGTGTCCGTCGTCGAAGGCTTCGTAAGACAGCACGGCTGCGCCGACACACGAAAAATTGAAGACCTAGACAAAGTTCCAATTGCTGGCACTTATTAAACCAATACATCGCATAATTATTACACACAGCGCGCACTAAAAACGAAGAATAAAGACGAAACACGAGCGCTGTATAATAATTATGCAGATGTTCCGACTCGCCCAGCTAGCTACCGTACTCCAATATATCGTATGTCAGCGCAGCCGCGTAGCCTTGGAGCCCCTTCGATCACGGGCAAGGGTGTCGCAGGTTACACTGTACGGACTGTACATCAAGTTTTATATTTTCTTTATTTTTTTCCCCTTTCTTCTGCCCTCCTTCTTCTAAAGACTTTTCTCTCACTCTCTTGCATAGTGGCGTGTAGGCCAATACCTTTACGTCAGCAAACCTCCCTGTTTTTCAACAAAGATGTCTCTCTCTCTCTCTCAAGCAGCGATCCGCGTCGGCTACCGATGACACAGAAACAGGAAGCGATAAAGCCTCGCGAAAAGAGCCGCTATCTATCGTTTCTGACGCGAAACGCTCAAAGGAATTCCAGAGACTAATGATCGACATCGCCGTGGTCTCTCTCACGGCCGCAAAATCCGACACAACCAAAGTACGCCAACGTAAGATAGAATGGCACTTGTCGGCTTTTATAACGGTGCTGACTGTTCGTGCCATTCGCCAGGGCTCCCTTATTCTCTCCATGCCTCCTCCTCCTCCTCCTCTTTCAGTAACTTGACGTACGAAGCCTGTTTACACAAGCCTGTTTACACCACGTTTACAGAGAGACCATTAACGATAGGCAGAATGGTGTTTCATGAGCCGGCCTACAGTCAAACCCGTTTATGACGAAGGGTTCTGCGCTAGATATAGTTAGATACACTAACTTGTCGCATAACGAACTTCAAAAGAAGTTTTCTGGTGCGTTCGTTATATGTGAATTTATCTCCGGATCAGGAACAATAAGGAAAAGTCCACTTGTTGAAAACAGAACGCGCATGCCTGCCAAGCTGAGAACATTAACATCAAAACTGCGAGGGGGGAGGGAGGTTAGCAAGCAATATTTTTCAAAGTTTGCCGAGCAGATGCCTCTTCTGGAATTACCTTTGCAAGCGGCACACAATTAACAAACCGTATAAGTTAAAACAGCGGGCCATGAGAAGCACTACACAATCTTTATAGTATAGGAAATAACACTGACTTATTAAGCGAATTTGCTGTTGCCGATTTCGCCTGCTTCAGGAACTTGCCTGTATAAGCTTCCTCTAAAGCTTCATAGTTGGCAGGTACGAACGCGTAATATAGGTAGCATATTTCGCTGTTCCTGATTTCTCGGAGTCATTGATAGAGAATGGCATTCTTCATGATCGAGACTGTATGTACCTACTCCAGCCAACTTCTCTCAATATTGGTACAGTAATACCTGTGCACCGCATCCACCGCACAAAGGGCATCCCGAAGCGTCGAGCGACGACCCGATGCTGCGACGGAATGCCCCGAGTTCGATTATACCCAACGTGAGGCGGTCCTTTTACGCTATAGCGTCGGTCACGAAGTTTCGACCGCTCGAGATAGAGGACAATTCGCTTAAATCCAGGCTCGCAATATTTGGGTGTCTCGACAGCATATATAAGAGCGGCGAGTACGGGAGATGGTGGAGGACAAAAGACGGACGGGCGGGCGACGCAGCTCCGATGCGCGAGGTCTCGACGGCATGCGCGTTTCGCCCGACTCGTGATCTCGGCTGTGGGTCTGCGAGTTGAAGTAACGTCGAGACGAGCACATGCATGCACGAGAGACCGAGAGATTCAAGAGACAGCGGTTACTGCGCCTGGGTCGCCCGCTTTTCTGTAGCGGCAATATTTGAGCCGTTTTCTGTCACGTTGGAAGGGGAGGCTACGTCCTTGACTTCAGTCAAGGACCCGTGTGCGATTTTGGGTACGCGAATTGTTTCTCCAGTTTTGTCCAAAGAAAAAAAAAGAAAGGCACGGAACTGCATGAAGGTAAATTAAACAACCTACATGGTTCACTGTAGCCAGGGAAGAGGGCGTCAACCCCTAAATATTTCATACTGTGCCCTCCCTCCTATAGTACCAGCCATCGAATTCCAAGTGGGTCTATACTCAGCTGTTGTAAGCAACCGCTTACAACCTTCCTCATTATTATTATTTTTCTTTTATTTCCAAATCCCAGATCTACACTCATGGGTTTAAAAAAACCCCGTACAGCGCAATGATGCGTAGAAGTTTCGCCGACTCCGCTACAGAGATTCCCGAACCTGCGCCAAAATCCGGGCGCCCTCTTCCCACGGCACAGGAATGTGGTCGCCCGTATGCCAGACCGTAATCGTACCCGCGACCTCGTGCCCAGCGGAACACCATATACCAGCTCAGACAAAGAAAGGTTCTATATAATTGCGAGAAACGCCATCAAAACGATCACGAAGTAGGCCCGAGCGTAAACAGACAGTAACAATGTGAATATTGCGCCATGCATGCGTTTATATAACCGGCCCAAGTAATAACCCATGGCCCTACGGTTAAGGGTTACGGAATAAGGAGGCCGTTCAGTAACGAAATAGGACAGCGCTGATGGATATGCGTGCCGACAGCGTCAGCAGCTCGGTATATAGACTTGACTATTCGTCGTGGCTCCAAAGCAAAGGCATTCAAACAGAGTTACCAAGTGGAACTGTTAGCGAGTCGCAAGCGTTACGATAACCGGAAGATGAGAGAGAGAGAGAGGTTCTTAACCGACACAACTTGGCGACTATATCTCAGCAACACATGAAGATGCACTTTAAAGCATACTGACTTGAGATTTTCGACTTCAGTTATGTCCTGGAACTGAAACGCTGGAAAGAATACTGACAAGCCTTAGAGCACATTAAGTAATTTACCATAATAAATTTTTCTTACGAACCAGTTTCGGTTTCGTTTCTCTCTCTCTTTTCCAGGATGTGCACGTCATCACGTCACGACCCAGAAAGTGGTCAAGTGGAAGCGAGACAGCGTCGTTTTGGCACTCTCTCCGGCTCGCCATGGCTTCCGAGATCGGAGGCCACGGGCTCACTCGGTCGTCCGCTATGCTGATACTCTGTACGCGGCCCTATATGCGGCAGCGTAGCGAATGGCTCTTCAGATTAGTTTTGAACCACCTGGAGTTGTCTTCAACGTGCACACAATGCGTAATACACGATTGCTTTTGCATTCCAGCCCCGCAGGAACACCGGCTAGCTGCGACCAGGAATCGAACTCCCGCCCTCTGCCTACCACTTAGCCACTACAGTGGGTTACGAACAATTAAATTTCGGGGTTTTTGCGAGCCAAAACTACGATACGGTAATGGGGGACGTCCTACAACGGAAGAGTCCGGACCAATTTTCACCACCAGGAGTTCTCTCTTCAACGTGCACCCAATGCACGGTATACACGAGCGCTGTTGCTCTTCGCCCCCGTCGAAATGCGGCTGCCGCGGGCGGGAATTCGAACCCGCGACCTCGCGCTCCACCACGGCGGGCGCCCGCACTGGGTGCGAGAGAATATGCGCTCCGACCTTCAGACCGGCCTTGCACGGCGCATCAGGTACACACCGCGACGGCCGCGTCCGCAGGAAGGAGGCCTCCAAGCGAGGAAGCATCGCCCACCGCCCCATGACGTAGCGCACGTTACGAAATCCAGCAGAAAAAGCCGGAAGCTCGGCGAAGACGGGAAGTTTCTAGAGAAACCCATACGGGTCGACTTATGCCTTGGCAGCAGTGAACGCGCGCGGTAGCGCGCTGAAAAAGCCGTCAGATTATTGTATACTCTTCGCCGTACCACGGGTGTAGATGACTGCAAATAAACGTCCCCTCGAAGCCGACCGCAAGTAAACGCAGCTACAGCCAGACTTCCGCCAGCAGCTTCCGGTCATTTACGAAATGCTTACACGCCTTTTCTTTTTTTTTTCTTTTCTTTTTTCCAGGTTATGCATATGCGCGCACGGCTGCATCTATTATACCTTGGGTGCGCTATCAAAGGCTTTTCGAGATCCCTTGAAGAAAGCACGGGCCGCCGATTAGCGAAACGATTCCTGCAATGCGTGCAGACGCTGGAGCGGCCCTTCCGCGTGCTGGTGCTGCTTCGTACGCTCGGAAGGAAAAAAAAAAAGAAAGCACTTCCGTATTGTGCAGGGCGTGATTTGTATATAGTATAGTCACGCACAGACGATTACTTGGCGACTTATGCCCCGTCGATCGCAGTAACGTGGTGCACCGAAGTAAGACCAGACGAGGCTTGCGGAGCAGAAGCTTTTTACGCACGCCAGTGTGAGCGAGCTGCCTGCAGGGGGCTCGCGTATGCACGTATCCACCTGTTATCCCTTCAGCACGGCAAGAAGAGACTTCCCACTTATTGGAAACAAAGAACACGGTTACTACACATAAAATGAAAAACCTCAAGGGAAATTCCCGAGGAGGAAACAACGTGTGCGGACACACCTAAAACGTATACAGCTGCCTAAGTATTCGCTCCGTTGCGTGATGTTTATTATAGCTGCTACCGTGTTCGCCAGCTGCAAGCTATACTCTGTAGGCGCTCCGTCCCAACGCGTGACCACGGACCGGCTGACCAGAGCAGACGCAAATCTGGGAGCAGCGGGTGGATCTCGTTGTGCCCACCGGCTTAGTCTTGAGAAGCTATACTGCAGTTATTGTACACACTTGTACATTAGTTATGTACTATATATTCTCCGTCATCATCATTACCGTGCCTATTTCACGTACACTGCAGAACGCAGGCCTTTCCTTTCAGTATGCCCCATGTCTCGCGCCAGTTGACATTATCCAACATCTGCAGATTTCCCAAATTTCCCCATACTACCAGGGGCGTAGCCAAGGGGGGGGGGGTGCTTATGGGGCTTCAGCGCCGCCCCCCCCCCCCCCCGCCGAAATCTTTTCGTGCTGTCATGTGCCGCCGACCAAAACAGCCCCCGGCGCCGGAAATGATGCTGGATTTTGTCTATAATGTCCTTTTCACGCTCGAAAAGAGATTTCAGCGCGAACGCGGCGAAATCGGGCTGGAGCCAGTCCAAGCGATCGCGCCGCGCTGAGAAATCGCGTCGCGTACGTACAAACTGCGGCTCTGCAGGATTGGTTCAGTGGTATATACAATACCACTTGATGACAAATGCAGCCGAATTTCGTTGCAGTTGACCTGCAACTTTTTCTCAAGCTACTCCATAATATTTTTTTTTTAATATTTCTGCCCCGTACGCTATAGTGCCAGTGTGCAATGCTGTCGGTCATGACTTGGCAATGCCTGGCGTATGCGCTCCAACTCTTTTTATTAATCTGTAAATTTCATTTCTCGGCTTACGATTTTCTGGGAAAAATGGGCTGGATGAAGGTACTGTTGCACCGACTCCAAGGGCTGACCACCAATCAAGAATACTCGTTCTTGTGCCAGACTGTTGAACACTACTTTGGATTCCGCATAATAATTTTCATCTCTAAGACTTTGTCGGCGACGTACGGTCCTCAATCATTTGTTTCATCTCCACAGCTGCCCAACAGGACAATGTCGTCTGTAAACCGCAGGTTGCCGGAGTAGAAAATGACCTACTTAGCGCAGTAATTGGCCACCATACCACCCTCGGGATCTTGCCATACCGTTGTCCCTACCATATCTATATATACTACCTTGTACGTGAACATTATTTTCTCTCCCTGTTACGTCAAACTCTACTGTGCTTCCATGATGTTCAGCTGTCAATCTCCGCGAAAAAGTTATTGTGAAGCTAACAGCGCTATCTTTCTGCCTCGGGCTTCTTTGTCGACCCATGAAAAAAAAAATCCCAGTTCTGCCCTAAAGGCGAAGCCCCGATTGCGATAGCAAATTAATAGATAGCTGTATGAAGTAAGCACAGCAGTCGTATCGGCCATATGAATTTGCAAACTTTCGCTTACTAACTAAATTAACAATGACAGAATGCGTAAGCGTGACTCAACGAGGACGTAGAGAGAAACAGATACACAGAGCCAGCGCTGTCTTTGTGAGTCTGCTTCTTTCTACGTCCTTGTTCGGTCGCGCTTACACATTCTATCATACATTCGAACGAAGTAGCCCGTCAACGTGGAGGAGGAAATAACTTTATCGTGTCCTGAGGAACCCCTCCCCACCCACTCTTGGTTTAGTGGTCGGCAGGGGTCGCGGGCCGCACCCACGTTGGGACGGGAAGCCCGTGAGCCTCCGCCCTTTCGTGAGCCCTCTGGACGGCCCGGAGCTGGGTCTGGTGGTCGTCGCTTCGCAGGGCGTCCACCCAGTCTTCGTCTTTAGTGAACACGGTTTCGCTTAACGCGGAGCATTGCCAGAGCATGTGCGCTAGCGAGCAGTACGATTCGCCACAATCCGGACATTGCGGCTCTACTTCTGGTGAATAACGGCTCAGTCTGCCTCTCGAGGGGAACGACCCTGTCTGAAGCATTCTGAATATCAATGACTGTGGTCTAGTGAGTTTAGCGTGGGGGAGTGGGAAGGTATAGAAGCATCTTCAACCGTGCAGTAACAACTTTTGAAAGAAACGATAGATGTACGAAGCAGAAAAGGCCGGTGTGATAGGGCTTATCTGTAAGGGTATTACATATGAAAACACGATCGGCAACACTTCTGCACAGTTCACTTCTGAGCAAACGCACATCGCGTAGAACGAGCACTTCTACACCCAGCAACGCTGCGACACATCGCACATACATATCACGGTTTGCAGCTTGCGAACACACTTCATGACAGCAAGAACACAGCTCGAACGTCGCGGTCACCTCGGCGCGTCGCAGCCGGCAAAACGGCTCACGCGTAGTATAGCACACGCAGAATGGCAGCGATAACGAGACGATAAAAACTTATCGCTACTGATCGTATCATTACTTCTGAAAGTTGCGAAGGGCTGGCGTTCACCACTTCGTGGCAACGATCCGAATACACAGAACAGAAACCAATCGTGTTCGCTGGGTGCGCTAATCGGACGCTACTTATTTCGGCACGCACTGAACATGTGTCCTTCTGCTCAGAATGCACGTGTATGTGATGGACTTCTCGTTTGCGACACGCACGCGAAGCATGGAACAAAAAGTCACGATGTCGACGGCTTCAAATATTTCTTCAGACGCTATCAAAACACAACACACTTCCTGCGCTCCGTCTGTTTCTGTTGGCGATCGCACGCACTGACGAGGTCTGGAAGGGTACACCGGCTTGCTTCTTCCGATGACTATCTCAGGGGGTGCCGATATCTCTAGTAAAAATCACAAAAAGGAGAAAAAAATAGACTGTTTCTGACGCGGCTGTAGCCTAGGCCTTGCGTCCCCGCTTCGCTTCGCTTCGAGCACGCGCCATGTTTGCTGTGACGACAGCCGAACCATCCGCCTCGGACCAGCCAATGAGAGACGAGCAGGCGTGCGGACGGGAAAGTTGCGTCCGCTCCTCACCAGTAGAGAGCCATCAGCACGCGGGCGGACACGGGCGGAACGGACGGGCGGACTGACCGTCAACGTGTTTTTACTAAATTAACCCGCACGAAGTCAACGTGTTTTTACTAAATTAACCCGCACGATGTCACGCGCGCATAGGTAAACATGAACACATCTCGCTCGATGACAGCGAAAACTGCCTGTGAAAACACTGGAGTTAGGAAGCGCGGCAGGAACAGCGAGCCAACTGACATCCGTGCATCTGTCGCTTCAACGCGAACGAAACGTCGAAATCACAGCGCATACGAAGCCACCGGCACTACGCGCACTGTGGCCACGTCGCAGGTTGTTAGCAAGACACACGAGCTCCGGCAACGCGTCCCTACGGCGTCCGCCAAAGGCGTCTGCTACGGCGTCCGCGATTCACAAGCCCAACGCCGTAGTAAGCGCCGCGGTTGTCTCCGCTCTGTACGGAGGGGCGGGCGAGGAGGACGCCCCTCATCCCTCGCCTGACCCTCCCGCCTCGCGCGCCCCAGCAGAAGGCACGCATCTGGGCGGCGTTCCTTGCGAGATTGAACCGCCGTTCGCCGGCTCACCCTCACACACATTCACTCATACAGAACCTCGGGCGACGGCGACAACAGAAATGCGCCTGGAGTGTCCATATAATTGCTATCGCAATAATAACGAGAACGAAGCCGCGGATACGAAGTACACAGAACTGCGCTGAAGGTCAGTCATATACTTAATCGCAAACGCTGATCGTCTGCGCAGCACGCAGCAAGGCGGAGCGGGCTGCAGCGTCTGAAATAATCGCCTGTACTCCGCCGCGCGTCTCCGTGCTTCGCGTGTGTGAAAGTATACGTGACCTGCACGCCTTGGTAAGGAATAAATGCAACGCTTGTTCACGTATCGCTCAAAGGAAACAGTCGTGCGCCGAACGGCGCACGCAGTTCACTGCACGGCCGGCTCGATTATGCATATGCTCGAGGATGTCTACCAACCATCACCAGACGATAGCACTGTGCACCAGCGCGTTGCTCTAGAGTGGAAAATGAAGTAAAATAAACACACGAGAAGGAAAGACAGGGCGCAGCTCTCTTCGTACGTTCGCTTAAGTTTCGCTGCTAAGCGCATACGGGTATGCGATGATTTGCAATGCAAACCTGCGTCTTTTTTACTGAAATGTGTGTGTGTGTATAAAGAACGTATCGCGCTTACCACTGCTCTGTTCTTGATTTAATATCGCAGAAACATTGCATCTTCTGATACGGATCTTTCGATATATAACATATGGCCCTGTTACTTCTCGACTTTCAAGAAAAGTAATGGTTCCCGTCGTTCAACTAGGCCTTCCCCTTAAAGGGACACCAAAGTGAAACATGATTTCTTCTGCCATAAGTAAATTACCGTTCTACAACACCAAAAACACAACTCTTACAACGATAAGACGTTTGGTAAGCCAGAAAAAGCGAAAGAACGAAATACGGATGGCGACACCTACTTAAGTTCCCGCACCTGGGGGCTCTGACGTCTTGGATTTTGATGGCATCTTCTAGGGCCTACCAATTATATATAGCGGTACAGATTGACTACCTTGTGTTCTAAAGGAACCAAATATTAAACATGGCAAGTTTCGGGAACCTTCACTCAGCCAACGCGACCCAAATGCGAGAACATATACTTTGGAATCCCTGACGTCACGCTGACTTACCGCCGCTGGGGTTTAGGCGTGAAATTCACATACTGATACTTGGACCTTCATTTTTTCATCTAATAATCTAACTATTTTTTTAAATGACTGCCTGCAGGGTTCTCAAATAATGTTTCATTAGTCTAAACTGATTTATTGTTTCTCTTTAGTGTCCCTTTAAATTGGTGTCGCAAACATGGCGGCTATGACGCCAGCTATAGTCGCTTTCGTCATTTGATGTACGCACAGCAAAGAACATGGCAAAACATGACATTCGAGATTTGTTTCCACTACTCGCTGGCAGGTACGATATGGACAACACTAGGGGCTCAGACGAATGTAACTTCGTATATATTTTATTATCATCATTATTATTACTATTTTCCTTAGAAACGGGGCAAGTAACACGTCAGGTGTTTAGTGAACGATCCGGATGAGGCACGAAATTTTGCTGCGAAACTTGAGTACGACCAAAACAGCGATAAGCGCGATCTTCTTTGATTCTTTCTTTTTTGAATGATTTGCGGGAAAAGACTCAGGTTACCTGTACCAGGATGTTTGAGACTGCTGGCGGAACGGCAAAGCTTGCGGTTGCGTTAGCGCTAACGGATGACCGCACACACAGGAATGCAATCGTATTTTAATTGTCGGGTAATTACTTAACACGCTGGCAGTAATGACGGGCTTGCGTTTTAAGGCCCGCTGGCCGCTTCAACGTCGGACGCCGGTAAATGAGCGTCACCTATATATGCGCAAAGCAAGAGAAATCAGCGCGCGTCGTCGCCTACCGTTCCACGAGCGGCGCCCCTGCCCTAAATGCATAAGTTACTTGGACAGCTAGCTCCTTACTGGAGCTCGAGCGATCCAGATTACGGGGCCAACGAGACGTACTACGCGCCCGCAATGTGTGCCGTGGCACGCGGAAGCGACGGTAATATCCCCACACCCCTTCACGCTGCAGCTCTGGGAGGGCGTGGCTGAATTCGAGCAGACGACAGTCGCCAAAGACCGGAAATGCAAAACAGAAATCCTTTTATTGTGCATTTTGGAGACGACGAACACACGCGATTTTCGTTTAGCAAAGTGTCATATCATCATCAGCAGCAGCCTGGTTACGCCCACTGCAGGGCAAAGGCCTCTCTCATACTTCTCCAACTACCCCGGTCATGTACTAATTGTGGCCATGTTATCCCTGCAAACTTCTACTGGGGCCGTATTCTGAAACGATCCACTTCGGCGACAGCTCGCCGTCCGGTACGCGCTGATTGGCTGGTTGAGCAAATTTGGATGATGTAACTGATGCGAGTTTGCTAAAACAACCAATCAGCGCGCGCCTGACGGTGGACTATCGCCGAGACGATAGTATCGCCGAAGTGGATCGTTTCAGAGTACGGCCTTTGAACAATAATACTTAGCATTGCTCAGGACACTCTTCCTCTTGCAGGAGGCACTTATATGGTACAGTGACGTTTAAAGAAATCCGACCGATAGCTATCGTGCTTCCTATATCGACAAACCGAGGACGAAAAATGGCTTGGGTTTCAAGAAGTTACGGAGGAATGTGTCGTGTGTGCCCCTGTGTGCAAGGTAAATATACCTGGGAGCGAAGCTTCCAGAGAAGCTCATACGTTCAAAACATGGCGGTTCATCGGCGGTTCATGGGGCTTAGCGCCACCTGTGTGACGATGGAACACGTCCGCCGGGGAAGAAATATGTGACGCCATATCCGTTAAAAACTGAAATGACGTCATCTTGTTCCCAAAGGCACGAAATTTGTTTTGGTGGCCTGTAATTAGAGTTGTATATTCAAATGCCCCGTCATTCGACTTGATGGCCGTTTCGAGCTTTCAGCGCGGAAAGCGATGCAGGAAAAGGTTAGCCGCACGGGTGTCGAAATCGCACTCCTGCACAGAACATACTTTCTTTGAATTATTAAATTATGGGGTTTTACGTGCCAAAACCACTTTCTGATTATGAGGCACGCCGTAGTGGAGGACTGCGGAAATTTCGACCACCTGGGTTTCTTTAACGTGCACCTAAGTACACGGGTGTTTTCGCATTTCGCCTCCATCGAAATGCGGCCGCCGTGGCCGGGATTCGATCCCGCGACCTCGTGCTCAGCAGCCCAACAATATACTTTCCTTGGAGGCCGACGAAAGCTTTAGGCGTATACTATAGAGTGCAGGTCCCATCTTCGGAGGCCAAGCACGTCGGCGTGCGCAATCGCACGAAGAAAACTAAAGCAACAATTATCTGGCGGTCGTAACTCACTACTTTTGACTGAACAGGTTAAGAAACGATGAAACTACCTGCGTCACCAAATTCACATAAACGTCGGCAAGCAGAACAGCACAACGTGCGAGGGGGGCGTACTGTAACAGGTGAACTTTACGAGCGCGCCTTTCTGCACACTTCAAGAGCTGCATTGCATTACAAGTGACAGCGACGTTGGACGATGGGCGCTGAAAAAAGGTATTTATCGATAATGATAAAATAAAATAGGGTTATCTTTTCTTTACTCGTCACGCATATATAAAATTGATTATTGTAGGATTAAAAAGAAACAGCAGTTGGCAACCGCGGCATACGGACCGGGCGGCATTGTGTTACTCCGCTAGCCAATCACAGAAGCAAACAAAGTCGTCGTCGTGCGACGTTTTCAAAATGGCGTAGTACTTTATATCTCCATGGTAAACAGATACCCAAGTTAGTGGCGGGTTCGACAGCCGTCACCACAGCACAATTGGTCGTGCAAAGCACGCGTAATGCGGAGGTTGTGAATACGGCTTCCACCGGCGGCAAGTAACCATCTTCATCCACTTTTATGTCTCTTTACTACCTCCTACGCTTCAATTTCAGCCACAGCTAATTTCAAAGAAAGCTTAGCTTTAAAATTACGATATAAGGACATTCCTCAATTCTCGCGAGAAGGCCTGAAGGTCCCAGACTTCAGTCGAGTTACATGGAACTTCATTAACATCGAAAGCTGAGATCCCACACAAGGCACGAACGAGAGGAACAAAGGTTCCGATCGCGTTGAGAAAGCGTACGAATGGTATTCAAGACTGCGATTAACTATATATACGTTTACACGAGCGCGATAAAGTCGCGTCAAGTCGGTTTGTCGAGTCGAAAAACCGGTTGTCGAGTTCATGTAAACGCTAACTGGTTTGGCCGAGACAGCGTCGAGTTCTCTGAACCCTCCTGCGACCGGTGGGGTGACTCAGCCTAGAGTTACTGCATATGGCTCCTAATGGCTTCCCTAAAGGCAGGCATATATACTAACTCTAACTCAGCCAACCCGCTTGGCGACATGGATCCAAACGCGGTCGGATTGCGATAGGTCTGCTCGATATCTGACTCGAGCCGCTAGTGTTTATTGGTGCCCGGATAGGGAGATAAAAATAGGCTTGCCTTGAAAACAATTCGCTGCGCTATCGCGGATTCCGGTGTGCCGGAGACCGTGTCTGGACACCGCAGTTGAGACAGCAGTTTATTTTATAGACGGTGGCGTCACAAACGCCAGCATTCCATCCTCCCTCCCTCCTATCCGTTACCCACTCGTGGGTGGAGTATAGAGCACTCCGGCCGTACACCTCCACCAAATCTAGAATTTCGTGTGTACCACGTGACGAGATGCTATACCGACGCCAACAGCTCGAACGAAAATCCGCTCGTAAAAAAGCTGATCTCTCTCTCTATCTATCTATCTCTATCTCTCTCTCGAAATGTGGTTTTTCTCATTCCGTATGCGTCATATATCGGCAAGAGACACCTACTTCTCGTTCCAGTAGAGTAGATCATATATTGTACTGTTGTGATCTACGAACTTTTTTCCGGAGAAAAAGCTCACAACAATATGCAGATTCTCGGCGCTTACCATCTGGGAAGCTTTCGGTGAGTTTTCGGCGCGCACTAGGTGGCGAAAATTAAAACGCGAGAATTGTCCAACTTGCGTTTCTGCAAAAAAATACGTCGTGCTATCTCGTCACTCAAATAAAGCTATCCAGAGAGGGACCTTTAATCATAAGGGTGGCTTGCTGACATAAGCCCAAAAATGGAGAACAAATCTCCGTGCTTCGGCAACACGTGTAATCCATCGGGGCGTGCACTTCCTCCTTGCTCTTATCTATGGCGTTGCAGCGTCGCCAAACACCCTTTGTTCTCATATCTCTGAGGCTTCGCTTCGCGCACGGTGTTTAGTGTTGTCAGATGACGGAAAGGTCAAGGTGCAGACGAACCTGGGCGCGTGCGGCTCCGGAGAATTGTGTTTCCGAAAAATACGTCGTTATCATTGTGCCAAAAAAGTCACAGTTCCGTCCGAAAGGCGAAGCACCGATTGCGATAGCAATTAGTGGACGGCTAGCTATACGAAGTAAGGAAGGATAGTAGTTTTATCGGCCGTATGAACTTGTGAACATAGACATACTAACTAAATTAAGAAGCATGGTGTCACGCGCACACAAGCAAACATGAACACATCTCACTTGATGACCGCGGAAACTCGCTATCAAAACGCTGGAGCGAGGAAGCGCGGCAGCAGCATCGAGCGAATTGACCTGCGTGCTGCGTCTCGCATCAACACGAACTAAGCCACGAAAACACAGCGCGCGGCAGGACTCTGTCCCCGTCGCAGATGGCTTTCAAGATGCAGCGGCCCGGGCGGGCGCGGGCGGCCGCCCGGGCCTCCCGGTGGCGTATTTTCATCCGCTAGCAGCTACAACGGGGCGTGCCACTTTTGACGGAGCTCGACGTTTCTGCGCAGGCGCGAGTAAGAGCGGGCGCGAGAGAGAAAATCTGGGGGCTTTTGCTCCTTGCATATATGACTCAGCCTAGGCACTACGGAGGAGGTTTCTTAGATTGCGTTGTATTCGTTTGTCCCCTGACATGCCGGCATTGCGGAGTTCGGTCGAGTTGGTTTATACGCTCCGCCGCTGGCTGCCCGCGCGGTGAGGCAGTGGGCGCGGACGCCGCTTGGTGATCGCTGTGTCTGAAGGGACAATGTTCTGACTGGTGTTTTATAAGTCACGGGTCGAATTTTTCGTCGCGACGATAGATCGGATTTTTTACAAGCACTGCTCCAGGAGGGCACATGTAACCGGCAAACGGAGGCCTCAGGAGAGCACCTGAGGTTATATTAAAGCAGGCGGCGCAGGATCTCCGGGGCACCCAAGCGGTAGCGGGGGGATCAAAGCTGGAAGCCGGGCGGCCCGTGGGTTGGGGCCGCAGAGGCCGAAGCGTCCCTGGGGGTGTTCGCATAAAACATTGGCTGTCCGCGATAGCGGACAGCCGATCTTATACTCCCCTGGCACGCGCAGGCCTCTGCGAGCCCCAACCCACGGACCAGTCCGGCTTCTAGCTTTGATATCCCCGTTGCCGCTTTGGTGTCCTGGAGGCGCCGCCAATAATGCGAAATAATGACACGTTGTTTTCATTAGTAAAAACATGATCGATTAAATATGATTGCGTCGAGCCGCCAACTTGCGATGCTAAGTTCAGCACAACCGCGCCCCGCGACTTCTGCCGGCACGGCGCGCCTAGGGACAAGCGCATACACCGCGCCCCAAGGGACTCCTCCGTAGTACCTAGGCAGAGTCGTATTTTCAAGAATCAAAACTCCCCACATTTCCTCTCTCGCACCCGCTCTCACTCGCGCATGCGCGCAAACGTCCGTCGTCTCCGCAAGTTCCACGCCCCGTTGTACCTACGAGCAGTTGGAAATACGCCTCCCGGTGTATAGAACGAGCCCCCTTCCTACCCTCCCCCAGGAACCACGCGAGCGACAGAAGACGGCGCGCTTCCTCCCCGCGTCCCACGCTTGCGTGCGCGAGATTGAGCGCCGATCGCCGGCTCACCCTCGCAAGCTTTCGCTCGCGCATATAGCACACGGCGACTATTTTATCGCCCGTGGACTTTATGCGGAACCTCACGGCGACGGCATAAATGCGCCTGGAGTGTCCATATATAATTGCTATCGCAATAAAATATACAGCACGGTGCAAGCAGCCTGCCCGGCAGGCGTGAATTTCTTCCCGGTTGTTATCCTCTGGCGTTACATGGACGCCACCAATACACTCTGTCGCGCACGCACACATGTACGGTGCTCCGTTTCCAGATAGCAAAAGAGCGGCGTGTACGTGACGCAGCGTGTGTACTCGGGCACATACATACACATCGCGACCCTGAACCACACCTTAATTATCTCGACGCATTCGCAGCGAAACGGGAGCGGTGCGCGCACCTTCGTTAAAGAGATGCGACGAGTTCCGCGTCTCGAGAGATGATGATGAAAACGTTTTATTTGAAGAAAAAAAAAAAGGAGTGGGGAGTTAGGAGAAGGGTGGTCGGATTCTTATTCCGGAATTCCGTTGGCTAAGGCCGCCGCCCTAGCTCTTTCCACGAGGGCTCGCTGGTCCTTGAGGGTTGAGCTGGACAGGGCTGCCTCCCATCCTTCCCACGTTGGCTGTTTTATAGCTTCTAAGGCACTATTAGCCTGGCAGGCCCATACCATATGGTATGAATCTGCTTTCTGCCCGCAGAATTTACACTCGGCCGAAATAGATTGTGGCTCAATAGCATGCAGCTTGACTGGGTTATTAAATGATAGGGTTTGTAACCTTCGTAAATGGCATTCTTCTGATTTGTTTAATCCCTTAGTTGGGCCCGGGTATTTTCGTCGCGATAAGCGCAAGTGTTGTAATACGTCTGCATAAGTTATCAATGGCACTGGGACGTCCGAGTCTTCGGTGAGGGAGGAGGAGGGACCCCGGGGGAGAAAAGCTCGGGCGGCAGCGTGTGCACGCTCATTTCCCTCTATACCCTCGTGACCTGGCACCCAAATCAGCTCTTTGCGCGAGGCGAAGACCCCAGATTGTTTGAGGATCCTGCAAGCTAGCGGTGCAATTCGTCCCCGCGTCGTCTCGAGAGATGAAAACGCGCATCGTTACAGCTCGAGGTATTGTGGGTATTGCATGGCGCGAGGGCTATATATGATGGCCACGGTACACCAACACCTCGCTACCTTTCCTTTATGATTTGCTCTCTCTCTCTCTGCGACAGTCAACGCTCCCGCTGGTATAGCACAGATTTTGATTACGGGACGCAAGCGACTTGCGTATACCCAATGACTCAAATAGGGTTCAGGTTTTGCTGTAACTCGAAGTGATTGCGCACACAAGCGGAACATACGCTTCTTGCGTCCCCTGACCTAAAACACTAATATTTGCACCTCAAAAGCGAGCACTGTTGACCCAAGCTCGCTCTACGAGCGGAATGCACTGACGTCATGGGTTCGCCATGATGTGCAAGCAGCTCTCTAAAAAGCTATGGGTGAAACCTGGAAGTATGACATCATGCATGTTGTATAGAACCTTCAGCCACGAATTACGATGGGCAATCACGTTTATCGATTTATTGCAAGCAGGAGCCGTGGCATAACAGTTGCACATATGTCTCAATTGAAGAAAGAAAGAAAGGAGGCAAGGCGCTCTCTTGTGTGACGTTGGTGTTTGAGGATGTCTCGGGCAGTAAGTGGACTATCTCGGCAGTGGCTGTGGTTCCCTACTCGGTTTGTGTGGTTAGGACACGTTGTTGCTCAGGCGTGTCTCTGTAAAAGCTCGTGATCTCCAATAAAAGTCATTCTTCCTTTAATCTGATTGTCGCCATCGCCGTAAGTAAGGGTCTGCGCACGGCTGGATCCTAGGTGTACGCTAATAGCTTCCTTCTCCCGCTTTCGTCAGAGCTTCCATACTGTCTCTTATGGTGAAACACCGAAGCAAATATCTTAGGAATATGGTTTGTTCGGCTAGTTGGTGAAAAATAGACAGCTATTAGAAGATGAGCAAAATTTTACAAAGCACACTGGTCTTGCCTACCGCCCCAAAAAATATATACTTTGTTTTGGGTTCTTACGTGTCGAAACCACGACCTTTATTATGAGGCAACGTCGGTAGTGACAGGCTCCGGATCAATTTGATCACCTGGTGTTGTTTAACGTGCACCGCAACGAACGGTACACGAGCGTTTACTTGAATTCCGGCCCCAACCGATCGAACCCGCGACCTCGTGCTCGGCCCCACGACGTCACAGCCACTGAGCTACAGCGGCGGGTATTGTCTTTACTTTTGTGTATATCCGTCAATTCGTGCCTCTCTATCAATGGCAAAATAGACAGCAAAGGTGAACGAGCATAAAAAAAAGAAGAGAAAGTTAGTCACGCGCGCGAACTGTCCTTCTAGCGTTGAGTCGCGCAGACACGAAATGCGAACGGATACGCCGCAGACGCCCGCAGAGTGTCGCGGTCGACGAGAGGTGATGGCCCGTTCCGGCTTATCTCGCAGTGGGAGATGGTGGGTAACGATCGGGAACGTCGTGGGGAAAAGCGCTCAACGAGTGGCAACCTTCGCTGCAGGGCTCAACTCGGCGAAGCGTTCCGACAGTGCCTCGTTCGCCAGGGTCGTCGCGTCAGCGACGACGAACCCCGAACAATTCAAGAAGGCACTTTGATGCCTTCGCGATCGAAGGCTCCATCGCTCGCCTCGCAAGTCGCACGCATACCACCTTTCGCGCGCAGAGCATGCGCAGAGCGTCGCGGTACACGCAGGAGATCGCAAGGCCAGCCGGCGACACACAAACCTTGACACACTCGTCGCCGCCGGCAAGCGCACCCCCCCCCCCCGCTCCCCTCCCAATGCCACCGCACGTGTACATCAGGTATGCACTTAGAGACAGTGCGCGCAGGATCGAGCTCTCTCTCCTCCCCCCCCCCCCTCCCTCTTTGCCTGGTTTTATACGCCCACGGTGCGTACAACGAGTGTTGTTATTCGCGTCTGCCCTCGCACCCGACGCGCGCCATTGCCTCGGCCCGCGGACGACAACGGCGAACCGCCACGCACTCCGCGCGCATTTGCATACGCGCGTTTGCTGCATCGTCGCCGTCCGCGTCATCCGGCGAGTTCTTGCAGTGTCGCAAACGTTCACGGGCTTTCGCTGATCAGATGCAGTACGTATCCGTTACAGGCAGCGCGGACGGCGGTCACTGCGACCATGTATGGCCGCGACCTCTACAACTCGGTAGAACGGAAAGCTAGGCGAGTTGGCACGGATTCTATAGCTTGTTTTTGCACAATTCAACACGCGCAGTTTACGAGAACACAAAACGAACGAGCGCACGGACAGCTGTTTCGTTTAAAAACTCGTTACGAGAAACAGAATCAGATCAACCTGAATAACTCATTTTACTTAGCATGTAGCCAGCTATTATATATACGTATCGTTTGTACAGTTTCGTGAGCCTCTTTTTGCTTGTCACATGCGTGCCTCCAAAATGCGTAATCACGCAACATTTTATTTGCGATCACAAGCGTTCACGCTAGTTCGTGCACTGTATACCTCGTCTGAAGACATTTGTGCGTAACGTGCCTAATCTCACAAATAGAAAAGAGGGAAAATAAGAATGGGGAAGAAGGAAGGCGAAAAGGACGCAAAGGTGTGCGCCGAAATTTGCGAGGCAGTAGCCATTATTCGACAAGTGCGTGCTCGAGTTGGCGCCATTATAGTGGCGGCCCCCGCAGCTTCTTACCAGCAGAGGTGAAACTAGCGCTTACCCGTTGAAAGTGAGTCCGCTCACAGCTCAAGCAGCTCCAATAATATGAATGCTAGGATAATAGAAAAAAACATAGATGTTCGTTGTCCATAGTCTTGGTCGAGTACTGATAAGGCGATCTCTTGAAAAAATTGCCAAGACGTTCAGGTTTGATACTGAAACCAGCGACACAAAGACACTGAGTAGGGTCTGAAGGAGACATCGGCGATCTTGAACACGCCGAAAGTGGGAAGCGCTTCCTATCATTATATACATTTATATATACAGTGCCCCGAGAAAATAGGGCGGTGAACTGCCTTGACTTTAGGGCATCATCTCCACTGAACTCCTTGGCTTCACCATAGTGTTTAATAGTTGCGTGTCGCCAAAGCTAATTCATAGAAGTGCACCTGAAACGGCGATTAATTAGGGGGGAAAAAAACACGTGCGCCGGCAGCACCGCATTAAAGACAGACCTGAATCATGGTATCTCAAGACCTTTATATAGCAGTTCTATGCGATGAGTATTACGGTTTGTTTTCTTCGTCCTTTTTTTTTTTTGACCGGTCACAGTGTTAGGACAATGCGCACTCGTCATTGCGGTTACTTCATCAAGTCACCTCAATGAAGTAACTTCACTCTTGCTACACAACAGACAGACAAAAAACGATGATCGGGAGGACAGCGATCGTGCCACTCGAAAACGTGAGGCAGAGCGATGGCGCAGACGGTCGAGGAGAAGCGTACCGGGAGGATCCACGAGTAAGCCACCTCGTAACTGCTGTTCACAGTTAGCAGAGTCGGTAGTCGACCAGACTTTCTTCTTTTGGTTTTAAGCTTTCAAGCTGAGTTTGTAAGCAGCCGCTTACAACACTTTGTTGTTTTAAGAATAGCGCATACATCTCGCACGTAACTAAGACGCTCCGGGACCCGAAACTACAGGAAGAGTTACGCTAATGAGGAGAATTGCAGTTAACGAGAAATGACGAAGCACGGTTGAAGCGTCATACCTGCGAGCGCGAGTTGAAAAACCGCGCAGTGTGTCGCGTGTACATCTCCGAGAAACGCGTTCTACGGGACGGACGTCGCTCCGAAGCGTAAGGCGTCGATAAGATAACGAGTCCGTGACCTCTGGCGTCGTGCGGCAGCGACGGCTCCGACAACGCTGTGCTTGGCGTCGCGTCCTCTGCGATAACTGCCCCGAAGTCTTTAATGCGCGTTTCTCTAGGTAGCCGTACTTTGCGCTCTGGGAAGGGAACGAGAGAAAGGGAACTACACGATGGGTGACCGTTTGATTTTAAGATTACGAGCCAAAACAACGATACGATTATGAGGCACGCTGCAGTGGGAGAACTCCGAACTAATTTTGACCACCTGGGGTTTTTCTCCCCCCCCCCCTTTTTTTTTTTAAATTTGTGCACCCAATGCATGGTACATGGGCGTTTTTGCCTCACGGTGAAAAAAAAGAAAAAGACAGAAAGTACACATTATTTCTGTATTTAAGGTTTTTCCGCTTGCGAACCTATTAAAACACAATGTGACTTGCATTAAATGCACAGGAAAGCCTTACTACCTTTTCTTGTGCGCAGACGAATTTCTCGTCGAGTTTCCAAGCTGGCTTAGCCGCCACCTTGTTTGGACAGGAAAGTAGCCTCCATCGTTCTTCACTTCGATGTTGTCTTCGCGAAGCTGTCGACTTTGACGCCTTCGTGACAATTGGAACTATACTTATTATTGCTGCTGCCTGCTTTGCCGTCTACGGCGAGTATTGGAACACAGCCTAAACAAAGACTGCGAGTATGGGTGATGGCGATGATGATTTATTGGCATCCCCTTCGGAACGGGGCATCTAGCCTCCTTGAGTTAATCAGGCAATCTATACATCCTTATCGGTTTAACACTCTGCCTATATCTCCTTAATATTTACATCCTCCTTAAAACCTTTACCTACCTCGTACAGTTACCTATGCCTGTGTGCATTTTTCTTTATCTTTCAGTCTCTCTTCACCCCTTCCCCAGTGCAGGCTAGCAAACTTGATATCTATCTCCCGTTTAAGTTCGTTGCCATTCAAATCTGTCTCTCCATCTCTACCTATGCCTGTAACTGATCTGGCCTACCAATCTCTTCCCTGTTTTCTTTTTCATGCACCAACACATGCGGCAACCAACTGTTACATTTCGCAACAGGCGGCGACACAAGTTTATGCTAGCGCCGCCTTCACAGCAGCTAGCTGCCCTATGGACCACAAGACTGCGCATTTTTTTAATTAATAACCAGGCATCCGTGCCATGTTTTATATTGAATGATGCGGACCATGAAAAGCGATCGTTCTGCAAAATTTCTGCAAGAATAAAGCAGTGGTAAGCGCAAAATCAATTTTCTACGCTTTTCAAGTAGTATACGCACGTCGCTTTACTTTACCTGGCAGCAAACTCTCGTGTCCTTAAACAATGATCAGTGCTACCGCACATTGTACAAATTTGAAACAGGGTAAATTGTTTTAGACCAAGAGATGAAACGCAGGACGTTTTTGCAAGCTTGAGGATTTTAATTTCGACAAAAGGTCTGGACGTACGCCGTCACTTGGGACGTCTAGACCTTTGGTCAAAATGCTTTCATGGCGCGATATAGTCAGTGGAAAGCTGCAGCCAGGGCATGGAGTGATCACGAGTGATGGTGCCTGTGTAGTGTCGACGAGAGAATGTATAGTAGACACGGCAGACGGTTCATATTATACAGCGTGACCCAACTATCGTGCACCAAGGTTTAAAAAGAAATATGCAAATACCACGTAGGTGGACAAAACCAACCTAATGTCGCTTGCCGTCGCTTGGAGATACTCAGATTAATTTCTTTTTGCACTCCGCCTAATTACATAACTAGTCTTAATTCATCAATCAACTTCTGAAATATTATAATTAGATGGAAAGTGTCAATGGGAAAATTGTAGAGCAACACGAAAAAAAAAAAACTCCCGACACAACTTTCTGTTGCTCAATACGTGCTACATTAAAGTGTTTCTTTTTTCCCCGGGCGTGAGAGAAGCCCACCGTGGATCACACGACGGGCCTCGTGAGAAACGCGCTGTTCGGCTTCGTCATCATCGACCGAGTATGATGGTCGCGAGTCCTCGTGATCGCGCACTGAGCGAAGCGAGCCTTATGCGCCCTCGAACGCCATACGCGTCTCCTATGGGTATGCACGCTCGACATGGCTCGACGCTGAACACACGTGACGTTCCTTTATATATACACACATAGCGGCGAAATCGTGCGCCACTGCGTTGACACACTGGATGGGTGGCACGGGCAGGACTGCAGCTGGAGCCCTACACACTCGGCGAGCGAGGCCACGGGTCTTCTTACTCGCTCGCCGCGTTTAGGCTCGTTCACACCGGCGACTGACAGCGGTCGCGCGACCAAGTTGGTCGCAAATGGTCGCCTTTCGAGAAAAGCGACTATTCGGGGCCAGTCGCTCCCTGCTCGATTTTTCGCTCGCGCGATCGATCGACCGCGGTCGCAAAACTACTAAGCCAATCGGCGGCGCGCCGAAAGTTGTGATAGCACGTTCTTTTTTTTTCCTTTTTTCATCCGTCCTGCGTCGCACCAAATACAAAGACCACGGTACCGCGGCAGACTACGGGAATGTATAAATGGTGTCTCGCCTCGTGATGCTGGCTGGGTCAGCAGCAGTTCCAGCAACGTGTCCAATGTACGCGGCAGCATTCGCCGGAAACACCAAACGGCAGCAAAAGAGGGCACAACATTATGCACCGATTCCCACGCTACGCAAACTAGAAATTACAACTTACTATCGATATATTACTCCCCGTCACGCGCGCGGAATTCGGGCACGAGGCGGCTTGCGTGGCAGGCCATTTATCGCGAACGGCGGCAGGGGTGCGCATAATACACTAGCGTAGCTTTTTCTTCGGAAGCTTCCGCGCTGCCACAGCTGACACCACGCACGGCAGAGCGCATGAGCACAGTGACGACGTCTTCCTCTTCGCTCGAATCGAAATCCATGGTAGACTGAACGCGAAACCAGCGAAGTGCGCGCGAACTGCGTAGATCCCTCTGTAGAGATCTCGCTGAGAACGGTAGTCTCCGGGATTGCGACTTGCAGGTCGCGCTCGTATACGGGCTTGCCGGTGTGAGCATAGGTCGCGTCCAGTCGCTTTTTGGTCGCCAGTCGCAAATGGTCGCGCGACCTCGATCGAGTCGCTGGTGTGACTGAGCCTAATTTCACTTTTACTTCGAACATAACGGAGAGAGAGATCAGGTTTTAAACGGCGTAGTTGACGACGTGACGAAACAAAACGAGGACTTTTTTTTTTTTTGACACGTTAGGCTGCCGCCGGCCTTAATTGACCGACGATGACCGACGATGACCGACGAAACCGGGCATACAAATATATGTGTACGTTCCTTGTTGCTGGTGGACTACTCTGACTAAACCTCACCTACCTTTTTTCCTTCCGTTAATTTATAATGAAGTGAAGTTAATGAAGTTATAAAATTCGAATAGCAATAACACCAATTCCGAAAAGTGAGCTCGAAATCTGTGCGAGAGAAAAATGTGTCGACGAGTTTTTTGCGTGCTCGTATGGCCGCTCGTTTCCTGGAAGCGTTCGCGGGCTTCCATTGGGCCCAATGACAGCAGCAATGACACAGTTTGCGGCTGACAGCTCGCTAATTTAGTTTCCACAGAATTGAGTGATCGCCCGTAGCTGCATGGCTGCAGGTCACCGTCGGTGGCCTTGAAACGAGCGACCGCGCAGTTCCTCGGCGATTAAAGAACAGCGGCTGCAGTATGAGCCTTTCGCAACAGAACGGGAAGTGGGAAATGGGAGGTCAATTTGTATTAGCGAGGAAACGCGTGAAAGAATGAACTTCAAAAAAAGAAATATTACTATCGCAGCCTTTAGGGCTGCGACAGTATATTATTTCTCCCAAATAATAATTTCATCATCTACCTCACGCGCATTTCTTTCCTTTAACACTCCGCAGTCGCTACTTGCCGCCAGAAACTCGTGTCACGCTGATGAGCACATGCCATTCGTGACGTGGAATTACCGGGAGCAATGCGCTTAAGGACAAAAAAGATCAGTGGCGATTTAGAGGTGAATGCGAAAGAAATGCGTGAGCATTATACGTCGCACCTCTTTGAGGTCCCGGGTCCTTGCTAAAGCTTGCTAAACATGTTTCTGGCGCGCAATACGGAACATGAAAAAGAAAAAAAAAGGGGGGGGGGGGCGGGGACAGATAAGAGACGACCTCTGTCTCGTACCTCTCCTCCATTTTTTTTATGTTCCAAACTTTGCGCCAGAAACAACGTGTTGTTCGGGAACTCGCTCCACGCACGTCCTGCCTCTTGTCCTGCCAAAAGATTTGATATTTGGGTCGCGTAAGGTAAACTGCTCAAAATGCTGGTGCCGCGTTACGGCCGACCGCTATAGCCTAGGGCAATAGCGTCTTGAACGCGCACTGCCACCGCACATTATTCACACCGCACGATAGTCCACCCACCGCGTACATATTTTGCGCATTCCATGAATGTATCGCAAGAAAAGCATAATATCAACCAGTAGTGAAACGACGTGCTCGCCGGGCAGAGAGATCTTGGTGATAGGGGGAGAGTTTAGGTGAACAAAAAGGCTTGAAATGCTACTACATGTTTGACGTATAAGCAGAGGTGAAAGGACAAGGTAAAAGAAGAAAAAACGCGCGCACATTGTTAAGAATGGCCGTACGGGGTGGCAACGTGCCAGCTTTCAGCCCGCTGCACGTGTTCCAAGCCCACCAGTCGGGGCGCCCTTCCGAGAACTGCGGACGGCCGGCAGCCACGTGGCGCGCGATCAACTCCGGAAATTGGTACTTGGTGGAGCCATCCGGGACAAAGCTACGAAGTTCTACGAAGCCCTCTGACGTCGGCACCGAAAGCTGGGCGGTACCGAGAACTGCGGATGACCGGCAGCCACGTGGCGCGCGGTCAGCTCAGGAATGTGGTACTCCGCCGCGCCACCCGAGACGGAGCACAGTTCTACGAAGCCCTCGGTCGTCGACTCCGGAGCCTTTGTGTGTATGGGCTCGAATGTGTGTGCCTTTGTGTGTGTGAGCCATAGTGCGGGGAGGCGGCGAGCTTAACAATGCTTGGACGAACCTTCCCGACCATTCCTGCTCCGACACACCTCATCCTCCAAAAAGGCGAGTCATCTTGAATGACGTCGAACTATGACGTCGAGCAAGGGCTTATAAGCAGCGTTTGCCAGCTGCTAGGGAGTGCTCGTGTCGTGTTCGTTGTCGGGAGCTGAGTGCTCTGTCATGCTCGAAATGTAGTAGTGGGCTGTGTGCTCGTAAACTGTTTGCTGTATGTTAGTTTTGCGGGCTCCATACGGGAGTCGCGCTAGTCTGCCAATGTATCCTGCTTAAACTGTTAATATGTAAATAAATCCTGTTCACCGAGTTCCTGCCTACGACCTTCATCTCCTTCAAATGGTGGCAGCGGCGAGATAGTCCGACGACTCCTACATCTGGTCGACAGCGGTAGGACCGTCCGACAAATCTTACGACTGGTGGCAGCGGTGGGATCCGACTACGGCTCCTAGATCGGCCTACGACTCGGAGACAGCAACGGCAGCTGACGGACGTTGGCACATGGTGACCGACCGGCATCCTGATCAAGTTGGAGGCGACTTGAGATTGACCACCTCTTGCAACTGACTGGATACGGCGGGGAAGGACTGGTGATATGGTGCTGCTTCAGTGGGTAAGCGTTTGGTTTTGGCTGTAAGATTTACCAGGCTTCAATTTCTCTGTTTTTGGATTTGATTCGCTGGGATCTCTTACTTGTATTTTGATTTGCATGGGTATCGCAACAAGTATTGTGTGACAGCAGAGCCAAAGCTTAAAGTAGCGACCATGGTCCTAATGTGTTTGACGAGAGCTGACCTGTTGTGGTTGTGTGAGGAGATCGGGGTAAACGTAGATGAGAACTTGAAGGAATCAGAAATTCGTAAGACAATTCTCGAAAGTGAGAATGATTTGAAATTCATAGAGCAAATGGGCAAACGAATTCTAAGTAAGAAACGGGAACAGGAAGCAATTAGGCAAGAACAGGATGAATTTAGGCAAAAACAGGAAAAAGCTAGGCAGAAACTAAAAAGGGTTTCGCAGGAAGAAGGCCTAACAGCAGTAACGAGGCAGTACATTGATGCACTGAACAAAGAGATTGAAGGTTTTGAGCAGTTAATCGAGCAAAGTCAACAGTGGCTTGAAAAATCTGTAGGCTGGACGCAGCGAAAGTGGCAGGAAGTAAATAGCAGATTTTGTTCAAAAGCCGAGGAAAGTAACAGTACCCGCGAGAGTAGCAGCACGTTCACAAGTGAACTCGAAGTACTAGCAGATAACGAAGCCTTAGTGGCAACAGAGGCCGTTAAAGGCCAAAGTGAGAGCGACGAGGTGCTGTGCCAACAGATGACTGTAGAGACAGCTAGGCCAGCTGCGAACAAATTGGCACAGTTACCGCGCGTGTGCGTCGCATCTCATGGTAGCGAGGTCGTTAGCGAGGTACAGAATACTGCGGACTTGACAGACGCGAGCACCCATGTCGAGTCAGATCTGCGTGCAGAAGTGAAGTGCGAACTGGACGATGCAGTTGAGAAGAGTTCTCGGGATGGCGAGCTCCGTAGCTCATGAGAGAACAACTGCATTGTTCAGGGATCGGTGCGGCTCTCCGCCAGTCTAGATAGCCTAGATAGGGATGATTCAGTTGTTAATCATTCGGACTGTGCGCGTGAGACAGCGATCGATACCGACGGGCTGTGTGCAGATGCACAGCGTGAGCTGGGCAATGTAGTAGAGGGCAGTTCGCAAGAGTGCGAGTTGTCTAACTCGAGTAAAGCCTGCTGCATTGTTCCAGAGTCGGTTGGGCTGTCCGCCAGTCGAGGCAGAGAGAGTGTTGATTTAAATGTAAATCACTCAGACTGTGCGGGTAAGAGACCGATCCGGGCCGACGAAATATGTACCGGCCAGCACGAGGCACGAGAAGGTGACATGAAAGCGAGTGCAAAGAGAAAGCGCCGTAAAAAGAAGCGCGGTAAAGACCGAAAGACGGTAACTAATGTAGCACCGCCAAAGATGGCGAGAGACCCAAGAGGGCAGGGCGCGAGGAAAAACGTGCGGTCGTCACTGACGATGTTGACGCATCGAAAACGTTCGAGCCACCGGTCAAAGGGGGACCGAGAAGCTTGTTCTGCACGGACGCGGACAAAGGGCACGGGGCAGTCAAATTCCTCGTCGTTCCGTCGTTCTCTTCGAAGCTCAGCGTGCAGTACAAAGAAGCGCAAGGTGGCAAGACGAGACCAGGTGGGGAGTAGCGACGCGGTCAGTCGAGGTCATGTTGAAAGCGGGGCGCGAGGACGCAAATTGGCAGGAGACCGTAACGTCTTGGGGGAGCTGATAGTGAGTCAGCCCTTTTGTTGTTCCTCCGTAGCCAAAGTAGCTTTTAAACCGCGACCACCTCGGGTTCGGCTGAAAGTATGAGTCAGTCTTAAGCAATCGGGAACGGGAGGCCAAGAGAGCTTCCGTAGTAGTGTTGTTTTGTTTTATTTTTGAATATTTGCAGATTTTCGCGATTTGAGACTAGGATTTCCTTCAATAAGTAAGGTATGAGCTCTGTTTATGTTTTGTTTGAGAAGCTCGAAATTTGAAAGACGCGTTTAAAGTAAACCTGTAGTCTCGCGAGGTGTTCATTAATAAGTATATAGGCTTTCTTTTTGTGTATGCGTGAGTAACCTGAAGGTCAAGGTTATCGTTGAGAGGCCTATCGTAACGCGCGTGTGTGTTATTTAACCTTCTTTCTTTTTAAGTGTTTTTGAATTTTCTAAGGTTAAGCGCGTAGATTTTCAGTAAGTGCGTGATTTGCACTGAGAAGAGCTCTTAGGTCCATTAGCGCGTGTCCTGTGTGGACGGAAGGAAGCAGAACGTTTATGACTGGGTTGCTCGGGTGTGTCGAAGGCAGCCGTATTCTGACTTCTCTAGTACGCGTGCGAAGAGCTAGTTAGTAAAAGACACATTTGTTCGAAGGTTCCTCTGTGATGCGTAAGTTACGCAAGTGTGGTTGTTGGTTTAAGGAATGTGTCCTGTGTGGATTAAAGGAACAAATGTGAGTCAGCATGATAAAAACTTTGTATGATGCAAGCACGTGTTCGGAATAGGGACCTCAAACTTAGCGCGTCTGTGATGACGTACCTGTGGAGTTGGCCAGACGGTTCAGTGGCAGCAGTACATGAGATAAGTACGCCACTGTGATAGGGTAGGAACAGGTTGTTCGCGAAGTTCTGCTGCTGAAGTTATGATTGAGTATTGGTGTTTGAAAGGCTTCGGTTTAATTCTGCGTAAACCTTTACTCTTGTGCAGCGCGACGGTCGGGTTTGGTCGAACTCAGGAGGAACGTGAACGCTCGCTTTGGCGGCACGAAATTTTGGGGCAAAATTTGGGATTACCAGTTGAGTGACTTGCATGGAAATTGTGATAGGAGGCCTGGTGGGTTAGCAGCTAATTCCGGGCGTTTGAACGCTGAGCGGTATTGTGTTGCCGGGTCGACTCTCCTGTGCCAGTTGTTGTAAGATGGTTGAAGGCATTCCGAGTACGCAGGGGTTGCAGAGAGCAAAGCCGTCATCTTGCTCGCCAGCCATTTTCTTCCTGCCCAGCGGTTGCCAGCACTGGCCAGGCGAGATTTTCCGGGCCATGGAGGAGCTGTTAAGAATGGCCGTACGGGGTGGCAACGTGCCAGCTTTCAGCCCGCTGCACGTGTTCCAAGCCCACCAGTCAGGGCGCCCTTCCGAGAACTGCGGACGGCCGGCAGCCACGTGGCGCGCGATCAACTCCGGAAATTGGTACTTGGCGGAGCCATCCGGGACAAAGCAGTTCTACGAAGCCCTCTGACGTCGGCACCGAAAGCTGGGCGGTACCGAGAACTGCGGATGACCGGCAGCCACGTGGCGCGCGGTCAGCTCAGGAATGTGGTACTCCGCCGCGCCACCCGAGACGGAGCACAGTTCTACGAAGCCCTCGGTCGTCGACTCCGGAGCCTTTGTGTGTATGGGCTCGAATGTGTGTGCCTTTGTGTGTGTGAGCCATAGTGCGGGGAGGCGGCGAGCTTACAATGCTTGGACGAACCTTCCCGACCATTCCTGCTCCGACACACCTCATCCTCCAAAAAGGCGGGTCATCTTGAATGACGTCGAACTATGACGTCGAGCAAGGGCTTATAAGCAGCGTTTACCGGCTGCTAGGGAGTGCTCGTGTCGTGTTCGTTGTCGGGAGCTGAGTGCTCTGTCATGCTCGAAATGTAGTAGTGGGCTGTGTGCTCGTAAACTGTTTGCTGTATGTTAGTTTTGCGGGCTCCATATGGGAGTCGCGCTAGTCTGCCAATGTATCCTGCTTAAACTGTTAATATGTAAATAAATCCTGTTCACCGAGTTCCTGCCTACGACCTTCATCTCCTTCAAATGGTGGCAGCGGCGAGATAGTCCGACGACTCCTACATCTGGTCGACAGCGGTAGGACCGTCCGACAAATGTTACAACATCCACTCGCACAAAAACTAGAATATAGGCAACACTGTCGGCACCATGAAATGAACAAGATGGAAAGTGGAGCATTAATATGTAGCAGTCAATACAATGTTATACGTCGTTGTCTTTTTGGCTGCACCACAGAAACGAACAAAATTTTGGTTAGTGACGGTGCCATGAAGCTGTACGAAGGTGTCTAGCATAAAGTACATCGGATCCCGCAACATATCTACAACTTACGTGGTCTTAATTGCTCGCGATGTTTTTGGTTCAAAGTCGATGCCGCGAGTTTCCACCGACGCAGTCGTACAAACTCCTAGCTGACCTCCAACGTGTAACCGGTAAAACGTAACGTAAGAAGAAAAAAATACTGGCTAGAAAAATCGCGCAGCGAAGTTGTCTATTCGAGCGAGGTATACGCAAAGTAGGCAACTTTTATTTTATAACAATTGACAATTACGTTTCAAAGCACAAATTCGGCATTGTAACGCAGGTTGCATTGCTGGCTGATACGGAGTACGCCGTCGCACAACGGCCTCCTCATCGCCGCCCGAAAACGGGTGCGAAACTGCCGCTTCGACGTAGAAGCTTTGGCGATAAAGAATCGGAAAACCTGGCTTGCGTTGAATCCTGTGGAGGGCAGTGGCAACCGCCACCTGGTCACGGTTCTTTATTATGTTTTTTTAAAGCAACAAATACGCCGTCGGGGGCGCCTAAATTCATTCGTTGTACTCGCAAATTCGTTGTAGTGGACTTCGCAGTACATGTGCTCACAATGTATTGAAAGATGAGAATTCGGCCGGGAGATGTGCAATCATTCGCTATACAAGCAATTTCGTTGTAGAGGCGTTTGACTGCGTATGCAGGGCGAATCGATAGGTTAAGTTTCTTCCACTGATGCCCCTTTAAGCCGAGCGAGCGCGTGCACGAAACGGACACAGCGATCTCGTAGTGTTTTATCTTCTATCTTTTTCTATCTTAATTCTGTCATGTTTAAAGAAACAATGCGTAGAAAACAGCAGATTACAGAGAAACAACCGCGCGCGCGACGAAGCGTGACCGCAACGCATCGCACACGGAACACGACGGAAGGACAACAAAGAATGACGGGCTTGCGTGTAAACGAGCGCGTTCGCAAGACAAAGAGGCACCAGACGGCCGCGGCAATCCCGGCGCGAGAGGGGCGCGCCAAGAGAAAGTGCAGAGAGAGAGAGAGAGAGAGAGAAAGGATGGCCTCTGACACGGAAAGCGAAAGAGCGGCGGAAGGGAGAGTGCACAGCGTGGCAGACGATGAAAGGGTGATCTCGCAAACGAGAGCGGAGACAACAGCCGTGGCCTGGATAACGACAGCCAGACAAGTCAGCTAGCCAGCCAGGCCAGGCGCGGCGGGGATTACAGAAGTGGAGGGAGCCGTTGCCGCAGGCGCCGCCGCCAAAATGAAGTGTGCCAACTCCCTTCAATTGACCGTGCGGGACTTGCGCAACGGCGGTGGTCCGCTTGCGCCGGCAGCACTTGGTCCGTGCACAGTGATCGGAAGGGCGATCGACCCAGATCGGCCGCGCCCTTCGACAGCAACACACTACACCGTGACGAGAGGGTGAGAGGGAGAGGCGTTTGTCGATGGCCCGAGGCCTTACGTGTTTGCCTGCGCTTTCCAAAGAAGGCGGTTCCAGGTGCGGAAAAAAAATGGGTATCTCCTTGCTGTCTTAATTTGCAGAAGTGTCGGGGTTCCAGGAAAATTCAAGATCCCTACTCTGATACTTCGTAGTAACATGGATTACGAGACACTTGCGTCGCAGGGCACTTCAGTGGCCTATTCCTTCGATGTGTGCATAATCTAGGTTTAGTGAAATAAACGAAGCTCGCCGCGACCGGCCCGCCTCGCCGGGAGCTGCCCTCCTCGCCGAGATCGCCGGGAGTTGTGACTGATGCACTGACGTCACCGGTGCGCCATCTGCGACGGAGTACAACCGAATTCGATCCCTTCGCTACAGTTTACGTATGAATTAACGTTCGCGGTCACGCTGATCACAGCCACGAAAGAACGCAGAAATAGTATATTCACACACTCTGCGATAAACAAAAAATGAAAACGCGATAAAGCCGGCACAACGAAAAGAAACAGCTGTGAAAAATGCATGCTATTACAACGGCTACCGTAGTAAATTAAGCGTGGCGAGATTTTATGAACGTGCGTGTGCCCAAGCCTAATTGAGCTAGGTCGTGCCTTAGCCGTGGTTAGCGCGATCGTGTAACTACTTAATTCGCCTCACCAATCTCTGGCTAATAAAGGAAAAATGAGACGTCCACCCAATCGTTGCGACTGCTACAAAGAAAACCCATACGGGTTTCTTGAAAGAAAAAGCCTCGCAATTAAAGAAAAATTCGTCCTTGTCCGGGACTCGAACCCGAGACCACCACGTTTCCGGAGCAGCCGCTCTACCATCTGAGCTAGCCAGGCGGCTAGCAGATGGGATGGCAGGGCAAATTCGAACTCGTCAACAACTCGAAGCCAAGGCAAGAGTTTGACATAATAGTTCTGCAGAAACACGCAAGGTGGAGGGAGAGAAGTAATTAATAAAGGGAAAATGAAACGTCCACCCAGTCGTAGCAATTGCTACAAAGGAAACCCATAAGTCAATCTCTGGCTCCTCACAATTTTCTTTTTCTTTCTTCTTTTGCACGTATGACTTCCTCGTTTTTTTTTTTTTTTCGTTTTCTTTCAATGCAGTTCAACTGCAGTGCCGTCCCTGCGTAAATCTGCGAACTGCAACACCAGCAGGATGCAGCAGATAGTACGTCTACCCAATTCAGCGCCGCGTTACGTTCAGTTAGTGCAAGCAAGCTATGCGGCATTTCACCGCCTTTCGCCGACGGCGACGCGAAATCCCCATCACCTGCGCACACTGCGTCGGTGCCGGTGAACAGTGACAAACAAGCGCGACAAATACATAAGCACATGTCGCACCAGCGAGCGTGTATCTACAGGGAGAAACGGCTGCTTGTTGGTTCGGATAAGAAGAGAGACCGGCCATCTCGACGAAAGTACTTCGGGCAAGGCTGAGACCTGAATTCTATTTAGGCGTGCTGTAAAAAAGATGTCCAGATGGACGAAGCGAATGTTAAAGAGGTAGCAATGGGAGTAATGAGAGAGTCAAACTGATGGCGAGGCGAAGACAAGCAGCGTGTTTTAGAAAAAAGAAAAGAAGCCCCTTTCGTGCTGTTAAATTACGATGCACGCACACACAGGTCGTACGTGCATTGCTTACCGATATCGATATCCGCGCGAAAATGCGAAGAATGTGACGAACGACGAGGTGTTTTCGCTATCGAACTGCTTCACCGCTGAAGCGGCGCATGTCCCGGCCGTTGAACTGTGTGTCGGGTCACCGCATACTGGTGAGTCACGAACTTTTGCGACACAGCAGGACATATCATGACGTCCGACAGAAGGAAAATATTAAGATGAAAGAAAGACAGGAGGCGGGTGCGCGGAGACAGCGATAAACCACACCGGAGCTGTGTACAAATATCGAAACAATTACAACGATAGGTAAGGGTACCCTTAGGTAAAACAGAGAGAAAGCTTTTTTATTGAAAAGCAGAACGGTTAGCCAGCAGAACAGCGAAGTTCTGTAACAGTGGCCAACAGAGCTCACATGGTTTCGGGCGAAACTTGCGTTACATTGGATTTCGCTCGAAACCATGCGAGATGTATTTGGCCCCTATTACAGAACTTAGCTGCATGCGAACAGTGTCCACAATGCGCTGACCGTCAACCAACCCTTGCTGTTCCTGTGCGCACTACGCGGTGAGTGGCACTTAGGTTCCAGGTATAATTGGAGAACTTTTGCAAATATTTTTTTTTATCAACCTAAGCGGAATGGCGTTCCGCATATTTGAACCTCTTGCCTTTTGAGTACAGTTATTAGTACCTAAATATGAGGAACATTGTTCCAGTGAAATAGACTCCGTCATCCAAATACAGCTATTTATCCACTATTATCCGATATGGCCGTTGTTATCGTGAAACTGTTCGGGATAACAACAGTGGCCATTTCACTGGCAGAGCGCTATGAAAATGACCGGTGGCGGAACGCAAACGTCATGCCTTGACTTAGCCATGACTGTAATGCACCAATTAAGCGCCCCTGTTCTTCCGTTTTCTCCTAGCAATTATAATCTGCACGAGCACAGGCATCAGTAGGACGTACCATGTCCTACTCTTTGTTTTTCTTCCCTACGTTTGTCTTGCTTCCAATATTAGGTATGCAGCATTTTCTTCCTTCTTTCTAAATCGAAAGGCCCACCTTTCAAGCGCACACTTGGCGGTTCCAAAAATTGCGTTGCACCGCTGATATATACCATATACGGAGTAACGATGAACTTGAACCGCGCAATTTTGTTGCGTCGATTGAGTTGAGTAGGAGCAAACTGGGGAAGAATCAAACCCCGTTGCTGATACATGTTTCTACAAGTCAGCCGTTAATCAAAGACGCTCACAGATGCAAAATTCATCCTAATTAGCAACAATCTCCACCCTCCTTTGGAGACTCTCTCTTACAATTAGCGACCAAACATCGCGACATACACGAATGCAAACGATATACTTGGCTGGCCGATCGTATTTTACGAAACGTGTGACCCTATAATCAGCTTCCGCATAAACATTAATTCTAGGGGTGTATGTTGTCTTAAAGGACTCACTGCAATGCTGTCATAAACAATGGTCGAACAATGGAAGCATCGATCAATCATGTAGCCAACGTTTCGACAAGAGCACTTGTCTTCGTCAGGGCAGCAATCATCCCGTAGTCAAACCGTCCTGCTGTGTGACTGTTCCGTCGTGTGACTGTTCCGTTGTGTGACTGTTCCATCGTGTCACTGTTTCATCGTGTCACTGTTTCATCGTGTCACTGTTTCATCGTGTGACTGTTTCATCGTGTGACTGTTTCATCGTGTCACTGTTTCATCGTGTCACTGTTTCATCGTGTCACTGTTTCATCGTGTCACTGTTTCATCGTGTCACTGTTTCATCGTGTCACTGTTCCGTCGCCTCACTGTCCCCTCAAACCGTCCCGTAGTCAGGATGTCCCGTAGTCAGGATGTCCCGTAGTCAGGCTGTCCCGTAGTCAGGCTGTCCCGTAGTCAGGCTGTCCCGTAGTCAGGCTGTCCCGTAGTCAGGCTGTCCCGTTGTCAAGCTCCTATTATCCAATCGTTGGCGCCAAGCGAATATTTTTTATCGTTTGGAGCCCTGCGATGCAGTCTTTATCCCCGGTGGTACCAAGTTCACACGCTCTGCGAATATGATTATACACTCGGCTATCGTTCAGGACATGCAGAACGCGAAACCCTATTTTCATTCGTCGGGAGGTGGGCCACGTTCTCGCTGTTGCGACAGCAGACTGATCTCCAGCCTCATTAAGATCCTGTACGCTCAAGACTTTTTGGTTTACTGCGCTCCTTCCTCGGTCCAAAAGACGCCAGACTGTGTTTTGGACAGCTAGCTATAGATGCCGTAATGAAGGGCTCCGGATTAATTTTGACCATCCGGGGTGCCCTTAAGGCACACCCAAACTGAGATACACGAGCCTTCTTGCCAACCGCCCACATCGGAATGTGCACCACCGCGGCAGGGAATCGAACCTTCTACCTGGGGCTGCGCGGCAGAACGCCACAGCCATTGAGTCCCATTGGCGAGTTTCAATTCGATCCACGCGTTCAGTTGCGCCCATTTTTTTGCACACTCCGATTTAGAGCGGAGATATTCAGGCGTTTTAAATCTAATCCCCCGCAGGATTAAATGACGGTCAGCGTTTCTTTCTGTCCACGACGGACGCCGAAGCTACGCGGCTTGCTCGGGCGCTAGAAGTGGAAGAAAACATCGGAAAGATAATAAACAAACAAAAGCGAAAAGGATATCAAAACCGGATGCGCTCTCGCCCGCCAATATACAGGTCTACCGGAAGCTTATTGCGTGTGCCAATGGCGGGCCTTTACGCGAGGCATTCGGCCGGAACAAAATAGGACAAAGGCTTTTTTTTCTTTCTCGAACTAGGATAAATTTCACATCCAGCAGCGTTTCTTTCTCCTCTTTTTCTTATTTCGTAGAGCAGTATAGGACACAACGCGTGTACGGAATAACGGCGATCGCCTCCAATCGCAGCGTATATGTCATGTTACGTCTCAACCCCTTCTAAGGTTGTTAATTGAACGTTTGCCACGTGTCAAACCACCGCACCTCCTAAAGACGTCAGCGCGGCGTGGACAACGACTAAAAACGCTCACACCCCCCCCCCCCCCCCCTCCATTACCTGGAAACCGGAGAAAACGATGAACGGGAGGGAACGCGTCAACGAATGGATAAACGCAGTCATTTGACGAGTCAAATCACCTGGCACGCTGAGAGAAGAAAGACAGCCTGCAAATCGGCTGCTGCAGGATTCCACGAAACGCCCTCAGTCCGACCTTCACCTTGCAGACTGTGCAAAGAACGGGGTGGGCCACGACGAACCAGCCAGGTGTCGCCGGATGACTTTTTTTTGCCACAAATTCCAAACCAATTTCTTCGAAGCGGAGTTACTGTGGGTTATGGTGAGCATGGGCGTGGTATCGCAACGGAGTCGACGATGGTGATTTGCTGGAGGACAGTCTTCAGATTCCCTAGTCGACTCGCCTAGGGAAGACGACGGGATTAAAATCAGATACTTTTCGAGAGTGAGGACAGAAGGTCCTGATGTGAACTGAGACGTTTAACTTGCTCCTGCATGGAGTGGGCTCCCGTACTGGAGCCGTGTAACTAAGCTTAATAAAACAATTTTCCTTCATTTTCTACAACTTGACCCCTAGCCGCAACAGTCATGAAAGGTTTACGCAGAACTTCGCTCTAAGAAATGAACGTTTCGCAAGACCAAGATTTACAAGAATATACGTAATATTTGTTATACGGTAATAAAACAAAAAATGTAGCAAGGAAAAATAAAGAAGTGTTCACAGACTGCGTAATTCGTAGGCGCTTGTTACAATTGAATTCCAAAACGCAGAATAGTTCCACAAGAAAAATATTATCGATAAGGGGCCCTTATCATTCTGATGCGCACAAAACAAAGGCAATAATATTTGTTAGAACATACAAAGAAGAATTTCGTATCCCCGTAGTAACGTCATGCTTTACGATACCAGATGCATGTGTTCGTTTTAAAGTTCTCCCGATTACTTTTGCGCAGAAAGACCGACCATATTACGAGCCTCTGTATACAGCGAGAATGTATAGCTTCGCCAATAAATTCTCGGATAATAAGAACATTTATGGCATCACAATAAATGTGGTGCATCTTCTTTAGAAGTGCTCCATATGCGAATGAACAGTACGTTTTTTCCGTTCTTTCTTTTTTTTTTTAGTAAGAAGGTTTTAGTTGCTCGCCGAATATTAGAGCTTAAATCTGTTCAAAGCTATCAAAGGCTCAAACCACAGGGCTTTCTGAAGAACCTCCGATGTTCGTGTTTAATAAACCGACATAATAAGTCACACGTCCCGAGTACGTTAAGCCGTGCTTGCCACTTCTCCCTTTCAGCGATGCCAGCAATGAAGTGTATTCACGATGCATACTCGACATTTATTTCCGTCCGGAAAAGTAGTCTCTGCATACGCGTCTCTCTCTTCGTCACCGATCTGTGGCCAATTCCTGCGGCCGTGCAAACAGTGTTTCTGGCTCGAGGCTGCACGCGATCCCTTACCCATTGAGCTCGTGAATATGAGTCATCCGTTCGGCGACAAACCCACGTAATTGCGTTACTCTCACCAAGCACTCGAGCGGGCGAGAAGGAAGCTTCGCGTTATGGGAGTACCCGTGGGAGTACCGGCATCACTGACGACATTTGAGGCTTGTCACATTTGTTCGCGCTAAATGAAAGTGCCGTGGACCTGGAAGCTCCCGAACATATACTGGCAAGTCTCAGAGCGCCCTAAATTGGCGTTTAAAGGTTACTCATTTGCCCATTCAGCACGTGGGGAAAATGCTGCATAAGAAACTTGACAAGCCCATCGGCAGCAGTCGGCTATTTATCCTAGTAACTATAAAGAAATCATCGCAATTTTTTTTTTTAATGGGGAAAGGGCGAGGCGGGAGGGCTGAGCGTGCAGCGCAGCTGCAGACAGACACACCGCATCCGGCCCAGGGCGGAAGCGGGGTCACATCAGACGCGACTGGTTCAGCCAAACACGGCCTCCCTCTACAGTGGCTGTATCCCTCCTCCCACGCTGGGACGGCGGGCGACACGGCGGCCGATAGAGCGCCGCAATCGGCTCCGCCGCAGCCCGCGGGTCCGGTTTTTTTCGGACGGAAGCCCCGCCAGAGGCCGCCGCGTGCCTAGCATTCCTCCTCGTCGCGCAAACCGCGACGAAGCGGGGAAAAAAATGCAGGTAAGCCCCACCCGAAGCCGTACAAGCGTTCACGCAAAAAAGTAGTGAGGCGGGATGGGCGAAGGGAGTTGATTCTCCTGCGCGCAGTCAGGCCTCGCGACTATGTTTCAAAGCCAGCGTGACACGTATTTTGTAAGTTCGAGAAACCACCACCCCGCTTCCCAGGCACGTAAAGGAAAGACATCTTGCCAGCGTGCAGAGATTTGGAAAGGCTTATAGGATGTTTTATTGATAACAAATTTTTGGCCTCTAAACGGGGATACAGCGTCACCGAAGTGTATCCTGACGTGACGCCAATATTTCGATGACGTTGCGTAAAAATAAAGACAGGCATGATTGCGTTGCTAATAAAAAAAAATGACGAAATGAAAACCGCTGGGCGCGTTTCTACCGGGACATGCGTTCTTAAGCAGCGATCGAAGGAATGCAGCCAGCCAGTGTATTACGACGTCATGACGTAGTTGCGTTCCGCGTACAGGAACAGAAACTAGTTCGTGTAAACGAGTGCTAGAGTAAATTATATATAGAGCTCTGATGCTAGCCAATGTTCTTTCTAAGGTTTAAAGGGTTTGAAGCTTTCCTTTACGCAAGAAAAATGGCAAGTCGTATATGTCACGCCAGCACTCTTAACGCAACCAAGGCAGGGAGATCGATGGAACATGGCGGCGCTGATGTGTTTCCGGGTCTCGAATCGCTTACCTGCACCCGCAGCCAGCAAAAGCGTAGCCTCCGAGATCAGCTTTCGTTGTCCAGGGACAGGCGTCACTGGCGCGTGCATTTGGACGCCGCTCGTTGGCGTCTTTTTTTCTTTCTTGCTTTTTTTTTCGGTCTCGTATTGAAAACTTTAGACCATCAGATTTGTGGATGCACTGTAAACTCCAAAACTGCCACGGTGCAGCTTGTCCCGGGAAAGCTTAACAATTGCATAGTTTGCGAACGCAGCCCGTGAATGGCTGCTGCACGCTAGGATCCGCCAATCAATCAAATTCGTGAGAATGCTAGATTTCCACGATGCCCGGTCACACAGGATGGAATTCTGACACGCAGTGCTGAACGGTGTCTGTGAACAACACGGGGGACTTATTACTGCGAAGCAATACTACTTTAGGTCGCACTTCAGCCCGTTCCGTGGCGAGGCGGTGGTAGGCACCATTGACCTTTAGCGTGACCTCGCTGCGTGACGTCACACCACGTGACCTAGAGTGACGTCACACCAGCTGTGTAAAAACGGGGCCCCACCTCACGCCGTCGCGAGGCGAGGCGGTAGCCACTGTTACGTTTCGTCTACGACGCGCGGTATAGCCGGCGCGGATGCAACGGACGCCGGGGCTTCGTTCAAAGCGGCGGACATTTTGGCCCGTTCGGAGCTGCCGCAAAGCCTCCCTGCCAAGCGCGTCCAGGCGTGTTTCAGTGCCACGTGTCTTCGTGTGTGCGTGTGTGCCCACGCTTGTCAAAGCGCGGCAGCCGGGGAGAGGAGCTCCCCAAGTGTGAAGCGAGGAGGTCTGACAGGCGCCGGCTTGGCGGATGCGTCACTACACTCGTCTCAACGTGTCTCTCAGCTCGTCCGTGCCCCGCCGTCACGTGGTCTCGTCACGAGGCCTTCCTCTTGCCCTCGACTCCGAGAGTATAAGAGCAGCTGCCTCCAGACGCCGAGAGAGAGGCTCCGATTTCTTCTGTTGAGTAACGTGCACTCCCGTCTCTCCACTTCGGTCGACCTGACCGGCCGCTCTTTTGCGATGCTTGAATAAATAAGTTGTTCTGTTACCAGTCGACTCATGCTTTGCCGGGACCTTCGGATGCTTCCAGTTGTGCCCCAGGCCGCCAGGCCAACGCTACCCTTGGGGCTCGCGACCCATTTGCAATAACGGGCGTCAGCACTGAGGTTCCAACAACTGGTGGCAGCGGTGGGATAAAAGGGGAAAGAGCCTGGCAGGACTTGGTGAGGGTTGTTTCGTGCTTGCTGACTGAGCGGTTGAGTTTCGGCGTAGTTCTAACGCTTGCCGGGAACGAGAACAAAAATGTCAACTCTCCCGAAGTCACTTTGCAGTGTCCTGTGTGAACCTGAACGAGAGAACGAGGCCTTCTCTGTGCGCTGCGCTCAAGAAACGCCGAAGGACGCCCGACTTCGGTTATGAGCATCATCGAGCGACATCCCTCCGGACAGCGGATGCAGTCCCCTGACCATCGGGATCTCCTTCCCCAGGCGGGGCGGTCTGTTACGTTTCGTCTACGACGCGCGGTATAACCGGCGCGGATGCAACGGACGCCGGGGCTTCGTTCAAAGCGGCGGACATTTTGGCCCGTTCGGAGCTGCCGCAAAGCCTCCCCGCCAAGCGCGTCCAGGCGTGTTTCAGTGCCACGTGTCTTCGTGTGTGCGTGTGTGTGTGTGTGCCCACGCTTGTCAAAGCGCGGCAGCCGGGGAGAGGAGCTCCCCAAGTGTGAAGCGAGGAGGTCTGACAGACGCCGGCTTGGCGGATGCGTCACTACACTCGTCTCAACGTGTCTCTCAGCTCGTCCGTGCCCCGCCGTCACGTGGTCTCGTCACGAGGCCTTCCTCTTGCCCTCGACTCCGAGAGTATAAGAGCAGCTGCCTCCGGACGCCGAGAGAGAGGCTCCGATTTCTTCTGTTGAGTAACGTGCACTCCCGTCTCTCCACTTCGGTCGACCTGACCGGCCGCTCTTTTGCGATGTTAGAATAAACAAGTTGTTCTGTTACCAGTCGACTCATGCTTTGCCGGGACCTTCGGATGCTTCCAGTTGTGCCCCAGGCCGCCAGGCCAACGCTACCCTTGGGGCTCGCGACCCATTTGCAATAACGGGCGTCAGCACTGAGGTTCCAACACCACCAACGGCGGCCTAACTCCCGCTCCTCTCACCAGGGGCGCTACGGACACTATTGCTTCGCAATCACCAGGCTTAACCAAGCTAAGCCACGGCCGCTTTTTTTTTTTCTAGCAACCTATTTAATTTGCGTTAGTTTCTTATCAATTTCGTAGAGGCCACGCCCATACACGCATCAGCGGTAGTGTAGCTGACGGCTATTTCACTACTGTTCACCGGAAAAGTTATCAAATTTGGACTGGCGGCGTTCTGTTCTCCCTCTTGCGAATAAAAAAATAATAAAATAAAAACAAATAGAAAACAAAGAGGGGGCAGCAGCTAACTGGACTATGGGAATATTGACGTCCGCGTTAGGTGCGAGCGTTCGGAGCTATACAGTGACTAATTGAGTCTAGTTTTGCATAAGAGAAGCCGGCATGGCAACGCTAATGGCACGTTATCAGTCGTTAGGTTCTTCCCGGTTCTCACGCGGACGCAAACCGGTCTTCACTAATCATTCCCGCGCTCTTTTGTTTCGTTCTGCGCCGCCTTGTGCTGGCATCTTTACTGCGACAGCAGTTAAGAGGTCGGAACTGCACGGCTTTTTTTTTTTTTTTTTTTTTTTACTGTGTCCGCCCCCTTACGTCACGTCGTCGATGCCGTGCACCTATTCCTCCTTATGGCAGAGCTAACCAAAAAAATTGGCGCACCACCACTGCACATGCGTTGGCGCATGCAGCGGTGTTAAACGGAACTCGTTCACCAGCGGCAAAAAAAGAAAGAAAGAGAAAAGAAGGAAAGAGAGAAAGGAAGGAAGGAAAAGAAACGCGTTCACACGAACGCGACAGTGGCGTGTATCGCACTGCTCGGCGCATCCGGGTAATTAACCACGACAAAGCAACGTTTACGTGTTGCGCATCTCCCTTTGTCCGAAACAAGCGGGAGAACTCGTTTGCGGCGATATTTGCGCTGCGCAGGCACGTGACAGCGGCGGATCGACGTCCCTCAATGCGCGATACGTCAGCGTTTACGCGCATGCGCCCGAGACGACGACTTCCCGTCGCGAACTATTACACATCCTCTCTCCCTTATAGCATAATTGCGATTCGCGTTCCAAGCGCATTAAAACCGTTTGCATGGATATGGGATGCACCACTTTTGTCGCATTCACGTGAATGGCGAAACGTGCATCGTCCCAGTTAGCATATATCGCACAACGCACACACGCTCTCTCTTTCCGTTGTATTTGTGACGGTTTACGGCAATTCATCAGGATGACGTACCGCGAACCATGAAGAGGAAGCGCGCGTGTAAAGAAATAAACCAAGTCTGTTGCAGTCAACGCCATGCATAACCCTAGTTTCAGTTTTTAGACACATGTTTATTACAGTGACAGGTAAATAAAGAAATTGCGTCGTTTATTTCTTTAAAAAGAAGTGACACTGAGTTATGTGTTCGTACCGCACGAGCATGGGTCACAAAGTTCGTGGATAACTGATATTAACCTAGCATTCGTTGCATTGGCGATTTCCCGCTTCGGATGCGGCGCAATTGACGTTCAGAGGTCACTGATATGAAACCTTATCGGTTGTAACAATGTTCCAGCGACCGCATAACATTCCAGCGATATCGCTCGTTAAAACTCTTATAACTTGCTCTGTTTGCGATACTGTACAACGTGTGCCGCGCAGGAAATTTTTCTTCGCGATGTAAGTGTACGAAAAAAGAAAAGAAAAAGGAAAGCGTAGAGCGAATGCAAGGGAACTAGCTCCGAGACGAATATCTTTACACTGATTTTCGCATACTGATAAGCTCTATCAGTGAACGCAAGAAGCCATCCGTATACCGGTTAAATTTCAAGGTTCAATACAGTGCTTTAGAATAGCGTTTGCAGCTAAGTAAACGCATTGCGTAAATACGTAAAGAAATAGCGCTTTCCTGACTGCGCATGCTCTGTAGTTTCTGCGGTCTATACGTACTTACAAATAACAACGAACGTGAGTCTCTGCAAAAAATCGTCCCTGGCATTTCCAGCAGACGCCCATACTTATAAACCACACTGAAAGCTGTCTTTTCGAGGCCACTAACCAACTGGCCATGGTCCAAGTGCCCTCCCACGCGGCAATGGATTCATGATTTGCTCAGAGTGTACACCAAGCTTGTATAGCGCATCTGTTGCACTTGTACTTAGAGCGGCGCTACACACGCTGCCGTCAAGGTGTCTCATCTCGCGTTTGCGTAACGAAGCGGACGTTTGGGCCGCGTCGGCTTTTGCACAGAACAAAATATAGCGCTGCACTGTGTCCACGGAAAATACAACGAGTCATTCACCGAGGGATCAGAGAGAGTTGCGCTTAAGTTCCTCCGATCCCTACGCGAATGGTCCTGCGTGTGCTTTCCTCGAGTGTCGAGTGACGCAACACGTTTGCGTCCGTAAACAGCTTAGCCTTCGAACGCAGGCAGCCTCGCAGAGACAATCGTATACAGTGGTTCGTGCGAGGAAAAGCACTCCGCGGCAACGTTCAGTAAACGCCTGGGATGTACGAGAATGCGTCTTCCTATAGCACGGTTCGAAGACGGGGCATATACAAGGTAAACACATACCTGGTAGCGAAGCTTCCATACAGAAGCCCACAGGTTCATAACGTGGCGGTTCATGGGGCTTAGCACCATATGTTTGACAAGGTAGCACTTCCGGCAGGAAAATAAATAAGCGACGTCATTTTAATTCTCAAACGCGCGTAATTTATTTTGGTGGCCTGACATATTTGCTCGTTATTTTTGCGGGCGGTATCTTCCAGTGCCCCGCGATTTGGCGCGATGGTCGTTTCGAGCTTCGCGAAACGCCAGCCGTGTGGCTATTACACTCGTGCACGGAGCATTGTTTCTTTGCGGGCTGGCTGAAAAAAAAATAAAGCTTTAGGTGTGGAACGATGGTCGCATCGTCGGCTTCGTTAGCCAGCACAGCCACATGAAGGCAGCTACGTGAAACAATAATTGTGGCGGTCGTTAACTCCCTACTTTTGGCTGGACGCGTCACCTACGACGAAACACACCTCGCAAGCGCACAACGCCACCAGAACTTCGACAAACGTTGACGAGCAAGACATGTGAAGGGGACGTGTGTAGTAGAAGGTAGACTTTACGAGCGATCGTCGGCTTCCCTCGCGCGCACACACGGCATACGACACGCGGCGATGGTGTTATCGCCCTGAAACTTTATACCGAACGTCACGGCGACGGCAAAAATGAGCCTGTAGTGTCCGTATAATTGCTATCGCAATAAAATGCGCATGGGGTGCCTATATAATTGCTATCGCAATAAAACAGTTTTTCTTTAAAATTGTTTGTTCCTGTCTCACCTAGTCGCGCTTGAATCGCTGCTCCCATAACCACCCTGCTGGTGTCGGTGACAACTGGCTCTGGACCGCTTGCCGCGTGAAGCTTCGCGACTCATTTCAACCGGCCTTGTAGAGTAGGCCACATTCAGTCGCAGGCGATTCTCAAGGGTAACATATGCTACGGTGAATTTAAAGGTTTCCCGAAGAGAAGGAGCTATGTCAACGTCAAGCTAATCTATGTATAGTCCCAGCCGAACCTATAGAATCATGTCACCATTTGTGTTTCTTTCACACATGGAAGACCTACATGAAGTCTGTCTAGCATTCGAGCGCTGCATAGCAATGAAAAGTATAACGCTACCGCTGCTAGGTTCGAAATGCCGGACTGAATACTAATGCCACTAAGTGCTTGCTGTTCGCAAGCATTTTGTCTCAAACCAGCCAGAAGGCTGGAAGACCTGTACGAGCGCGTCTCTCTCTCTCTTGGGCAGCCGGCAATGGAAATAAGCACTAACATGGGCGAACATTGTACTTAGCGAGCGCAGGAACATATGGAGTTTGATTACGTACCGCTCCCTGCCAGTTATATTGAATAACTGCCAGAACTTGAACAATGCGATACAGCCTGTTCTCTGAGAACTTGTCTTTGGCGATAAATAATGACGCAGGTGTCAATTAAGTGTCACTCGTTTCCCGAGGTCGCACTATGCCGGCAACGCACCAATGTGCACGTATACCTTGGATGTATACGTACGTCACTTACCAATTTTATACGATATTACGCGGCGCTGCATCGGAAGTACTAAGGATAAAATACCGTTACCGCTGCGCGAACGTTGTGGAAAACAGGATGTGTAAGCAAGTGAGAACAAGCAGAGTGAAACACACTATGCAGTCTAATCTGTGTAACGTTTGCAACAACATTTCAAGCCCTGATAATGACCGATGATCAACTGACTCAAAACGTGCCTGCAGAGATAAACATGGACATTACCCCTCATGTAATGTCCAGCGCTAGAGGTTCAAATAAATAAATAAATAAATAAATAAATAAATAAATGTATTGAAGCAGAGCACCGCTAACGTCAGGCAAAATATCTGCAAAAAAAAAAAAAAGGACTAGTGAAGATTCTAACCATGAAAACAATGGATCCCAGTTAGACGAGTGTCACATTTCTCGGTCGCGATTGGCTCCTGTGAGCAAGGTGAGGAAGGCAGCCAATCACGGTTGAGAATTTTGATCCGGATCTCTCTCCAGATCAGGCTCGATCGCGATCGGAAGTGGCCGTATGATACCGATATAAAACGGACAACCTGCCAGTTAGTTTCACAACTGTAATAATTCTGTATTTGCAGCGCAGTGCGTTAGTGAAGCAATAATTCATCGCATGACAGGTATAGTACAACTTCAATTTACGAAGGTATCAAAGTGGCCAACGAAAGCGCCGTTCCTTGAATGCCAAAAGCTTCCAGCTATTCGGCGAACAAGGCCAGCAACGGCCGAATTTTACCACCTTCACTGCGCAAGACCGGCTGCGAACAAGCACGTGCACGATACATAGAGGTTGTCTTAAAAACTAGTGGCAAACGTATTTCACCCGAAGCGTATGCTATACATACTACGTCAACGCAGAAAGACGTGTCGCTGGCAGTTTTAGATGCTACAATCAGGTACGGCAACTGCACAGATGTGAAGGCTTTTTCAACAGCAGCCCCTTCTAGCGACAAAAGCAGTTCGCAGCGAAGCAGGCTTTGAATATTGGACGAGTATGCAAACATGGTTCAAAACTGTATAAGTGCGACAAACGGGTGGAGCGGAACGGCAGGTAATACCGTACGTCAATGCGTTTCCTCCCGTCAAAAGTTCACAGAACTTCCTCGGCATCCTGAATATGGCTGGGAAGAAAAAAAAAAACCCCGAAAACAAAAACGAGTATCTAAAGTATAACGGACGTTGCTGATCCGTTTTTGCACTCGCAGTGAATTATCAATCACTGGTATTCAGCGGCGCGCTTCCTTTGAGCCAAAGCGAACACGCATTGAACTTCCCATTGACGTGAATGCGGAGCTGGGCGGCACCGACGTAGCCTTTCGGATACGACCCGTCTGCAGCGGCTAAGTTGAACCCCTTATATGGGGATGCTTTTTTAAACCAGCGACACCTCCCCGAACGCTGTTACGGGTCGAGTAGGCCGCGATTAAAAAAAAAAAAAACAGCGATTGCAGACAGCTGCCGTCAGCGACGCAACAGCGTAAATATAGCACGCGCCAGCACATACACCTAGTAAACGCCCCGCCGCTTAGTCGAACCCGGCTGGAGTGAGTCAGAGGGCAACGGGCGGGGTTATTACACAACGCGATTCATCTGCCGACGAGCGCGCCGCATATTGATGACGAAGCGAAAGCTCCGCCGCGCAATTGACTCACAATCGCAACAGCCCGAGACGGATCGTTACAAACATCGACAACGAAGCAACCAAGGCAAAAAAGCTCGACAGCAGTTCTAAAACACAGCGGCGACAACCATTTGTTAGCACGAACAGGAGCTAGTGCAGTACGAACGTTAGACGTCAGCTGCAGCTGACGCCGTTTGATTCGAAAAAAAACCGATCAACCGAAGAACTCTCGGCCGTACTACACCAGGAACCCACTTCACACGTTTCACAAAACACAAAACAAAACCAGCGTGTGAAGTCCGAAGCGCACGACGGGACAAGACGGCACCCGCACACACGCCCAACTTTGCCGCTCACGGCGTGCCGGCAGAACGGTGAGCTACCGGCCGATTTGAAAACGGGGCGCGGGACTCTCGTTGGTCCGCGACGTGAGCGCGCGCGCGGTTTTGCCGTTGCTCGTCCGTGCTCACCTGACTTTGAGGTTATCCAAAAACGCATCCGTGGTGATGTTCTCGAGGAGCACAAAGTCCCCGATCCCGACGTCGTCGAAACCGGCCATTGCGCATTTCACGCGGGCCGCACACTCACGAGGAAGCACAAACACGCAGTTTTTGAATTCAACGCCGCCGGTGCACAACCGCAAGATTCAACACGCGCAGACTGCGATCACGCTGCGCAGAATCTGAGCCTAGTGAACCCGCTCAGCTCAGCAGAGTGGCCAGCACAGCAAGCGACGTCAGGCGGCGCCGCGAACGACAGCAGCACCACCCATCGACGAACGGGCAAACGAGAAGGGAAGAATGAAACTGAACGTGCGAGCGCGTACGACTGGGGGGCTCCGCGCGTTGTGCGTTTCGAATTTTTTTTTTGCTTTCCTTCCCCCTGGTTCGTCCTTGTGCTTTCTCCCGTTCGCTTCTCCTTGAGAGGAAAGGGCAGACACTCTCTAGTCGCCTTCAAGGGGCTTCAACAACCCCCTCCCGTCTCCGCTCCGTCTGTTGACTGCTGATAGTCGCTGGTGTGGTAGCGCGGCGGGTCTAGCGATCGGCGGGGTTCTCGCAGCTTCCTCGCTCTCAAGCGCGACTCGCAACCACAATGCCGCAACTCCTTATTTGATGCCGCAACGCTACGAAGCGGCCGTTACGACTTTTCGCCGAGACCGCGGCGCGGCAAATAGCGGGGCTTTCAGCCGACGGCGCAACGCAAACCGTCGCGCCATCCGCAGCTCCGGTCATATATCCCCGTAGTTTGATTTGTTTGGTTTTATTTCTCTTTGTTTAAAAGCGGCGCTCTCTGACAACTGGCGCCGTGCGAGTACCCGCTGACGTTTCGTGTGTCATCGCGCGGCTGATGCTTCGCGCGGTTCGCAGTTTTTATTGCGCGTCCTGTCTCGACCGCTTCAACGGTCCGTGACAGCACTTTGTCGGCGAAATTGGAACGAACTGGGACGTGCATGACTGTACTGCCCATCGCCGCAGGCCCCTCGCACGCTGTCTGTGGTAGATACGGGCTTCCTCATTTACTCCCTGGTTCCTGCCGCAACAGATCGTAATTCCGCTTCAGACACCGAAGGAAGAACGCTTATTTCTTTCTATTCATTTTACGGCCAACGCTATTATCATTGCAGCGGCTGTTTTGCTTCTATCTTTAACGGGAATTTAACACGATCTCATGTACCGCATGCTGCATTATCGCTCTCACACTCTTATAAGTGTCAAAGAATAAATGAAAATAAGGTAAAACCGTTTTAATTGGATACGGATTTGAGATGCTTGAAAACCACTTGATGACTTGAAAGACGCTTACATCTATTGCCTGACATTTTCCAGCATAAACACATTGTTTTGTAGACGCCTTGACGCGCGCACAGGGATGGCAGTAATCACGTTTAGGAGGCGTGGTGTAAAACACGCACAGCCGGCCACGAAAATTTATGGGACATGGATGGCAAGACAAACGTATGCGAATTCCTGCCCTGTTTTGGCATGCTTCTGATTTAACAGATCTCTTTCTAAGCCCCAAAAGCTACTACAGGCTGAAATTTCGAATTCGAGGTTTTGTGGCCAGCCCGTGTCGCATACAGACTTATATTTTTTTTCCTGGTCAAGTTTACGCTGATAACGTTCAAATAATTAAGGTGCTTACGCGAAATGAAAGCCCAACTTCTGTTTTTCGGATTTCCTCCCGTAGACTCGGCAACGAAGGCTCAGTCGACGTCACACATTTCGAGGTATTCCTTTTTGTTTATATTCGGACCGCGCGGTAGAGCAAATGTTGTCAAAACTTGCTATGCAGAGTCTTTGGTTCCGTTAGAGTGCGATAAAGTTTTCTTATTCGGTAACCAACTAACTGTGTAGACGGTGTCACAATCCACGGCGTCATTCGTGCTGCGCGTTTTGAGTCATTTAAAATAACGCATTCACGATAGAATTGGTAATATCAATGAATGATTAAACGTATCCCGCAACACGATTAACTTTGATCGATGTCCACCTTCCATTTAATCGACCTAATCGATTAGGTCTGTTCGATTAATAGTTTTCGAGAGTTTGACAGGGGTGGCGCCAAAACGTTTCGAAATCGTGCTATAATGGCGGCGCACGAGCAGCGACTGTGCGGCTGCCGTCCGCTAGCCCCAGTGATGCCGAGCCGAGCGCTTCCCCTCTCTAGGCATACTATAATAGCAACCCAGTCGTTCGTCGTCGTGCCACTTCCAGTCCACTAGAGACGTGACACAGCATGCGAGCCGGTTTGGAGCATGTATTTGACATAGCGATGCAGTTGATGTCGATTCGAGCAAATGTAGAGCGTCCGAGCGTCCCTTCTCGCATGCTGGTTGCTTAGCCATTCAAAGAATGTGCCGGTTTCAACCAGACGTCACATCCAGTTGACATGTTCCTTCGCTCTTTAGAAAAGAGCATGCGATTTCAAAGCCTAAACCAGCAATTTCCTTTTCCCCTGTGCGTATAGCAATTTCTTGCGTATTTCAGTTGGACTTCGCCTTTCACTTTTGCCATGTAATTTTCTTCTTCCTTGTTTAACTGTACTGCACAGGGATTCGCTAGTGTCACGTATATTATTTAATTCTGCACTAAGTGCCATTTTATAACATATTGTTTATCTTTTCGAAAGCCACTAGTGTCAACTACATTTAGTGTTTAACCAGTTAAATATCGTCCTTTATCAAACGTTTATACACTTGTGTGTCAAACTTAGTTCCCCCTGTCAAACATGAAGATCGGGCCCTACAGAACTAACGGTGTTTCAAGCTTTTCAAATGTGCCGGCAAGAATTTGTATGCATCATATATTTGATGAAAAACCCTGCATCGAAAGCGATTAATCGATTAAAGGCTAAATTGATGAATGATTAATCGTTAATCGAATAAAAAAAACTAATCGACTATCCCTAATTTACGACATCAAACCTATACTCCATCTCACAAGTTGCTTGCATGCCCTGTGGAGGCATGCAAGCAACGGGTATGAGCCATGGTCTGAGCTGACGTGATCAAATCGGCTCCGGATTTTATGACTAATTTTGTAGCGCTAATTATTTTTTACCGCGGTATAACTATTACCACTGTGTCTGTGAGAGTGCGGGTCATCAACCGGTACCGGTGGCTACCAAAAGGTACGATTTTTCGCCAATTTCCCGGGACTTTCCGTGGAGGCCGGCGCCGTTCCACTAAGCCTAATCGAACAGCTTGGATCTGCCCATAGCCAGGCCCAACCTATGCGAGGAAAGGCCGTCGTCTTTGGGCGGCGGCTATACAAGCATGTCGACCGAGATGGAGACGTCCATTGTTCGGTGTTAAGAATGGCCGTACGGGCCAGCTTTCAGCCCGCTGCACGTGTTCCAAGCCCACCAGACAGGGATCCATTCCGAGAACTGCGGACGGCCGGCGGCCACGTGGCGCGCGATCAGCTCAGGAAATTGGTGCTTGGCGGAGCCATCTGGGACAAAGCAGTTCTACGAAGCCCTCTGACGTCGGCACTGAAAGCTGGGCGGTACCGAGAACTGCGGATGACCAGCAGCCACTTGGCGCGCGGTCAGTTCAGGAATGTGGTACTCCGCCGCGCCACACCAGACGGAGCACAGTTCTACGAAGCCCTCGGTCGTTGACTCCGGAGCCTTTGTGTGTATGGGCTCGAACTTGTGTGCATTAGTGTGTGTGTGCCATAGTGTGGGGCGGCGGCAAGTTTACAATGCTTGGACGAACCTTCCCGACCATTCCTGCTCCGACACACCCCATCCTCCAAAAAGGCGGGTCATCTTGAATGACGTCGAACTATGACGTCGAGCAAGGGCTTATAAGCAGCGTTTGCCGGCTGCTAGGGAGTGCTCGTGTCGTGATCGTTGTCGGGAGCTGAGTGCTCTGTCATGCTAGAAATGAACTAGTGAGCTGTGTGCTCGTAAACTGTTTGCTGTATGTTAGTTTTGCGGGCTCCATATGGGAGTCGCGCTAGGCTGCCAATGTATGTCCTGTTCAAAATGTAAAGACTGCCATTAAATCCTGCTCGCCCAGTCCTGTCGTCCCAAGTTCATCTCTACAGCTACGTCTGCCAAATCTAATATCGGGACCCGGCGAATTCCGGCGTTAGCCAGGTGTGTGTTGAAATTCAAGGGGAAGAAATTTCTTCCGAGGAATTCAACGACGATGCAGACTGGTCGCACGTAGGCCGGCGTATAAAGACCTTGGCCGGCCAGGGGACTGCCGCTCGTCAGTCAAGACCTACGACGAAGAACTTTGCCAGGAACGTGAAAGCTTCGGTGACGAGGGCAGCAAGGATGCCGGACGCTCTACCGAGGGAGGAGACCAAGGTGATAGTGCGGCCTCGGGGATCGAGGCCTTAACATCGCGAGGACTCAGACCGCCACCGTGGCATCAGCCATCATGACGGCGGCGAACGTATCAAGGGAGGACGGAGCAGCGGACACCTTCTGCCCCAACTTGCAACAAAACATCATGGTGGTGAGTACCCCCGACGATATACGTGCTTCACGTTATGCCGAGATAAAATCGATCTGCATTGGTGGCAAGGAACACGTGGTTGGCGCATATCGAACCGCGCCATATGGCACCGTTAAAGGCATTATTAGAGGTATCCCAATAGAGGACTCTACGGCCGCAATCGACCGGAACATTGTTAACTCGAGAAATCCCTTGGCACTTAGCGCGAAGAGGATTGGTAGCTCGACCACAGTCATCGTGGCTTTGAAAGGCCTGAAGGTCCCGAATTACGTGTGCTATGGTCCCGTTCTCACCAAGTGCAGCCTATATCGAAAACAATTCGATGTATGTAAGCAGTGCGGAAAGGTGGGCCACCGCCGCGACGTTTGTCCAAACCCTCACGTGCGGGCTTGCTTTGCTTGCGGGGCCGTTGACCCCAAGGAAGACCATAGTTGTACCCCCACTTGCAGATTGTGCGGAGGGCCACATCTGACCGGTGACAAGGTTTGCAAGACTAGGTTCAAGGTCCCATACGTAGTTACAAGGAGACAATGGGAGCGCAAGATGGCCGAACAACAAGCGCAGCAGCAACAACGAGCATCTCTCAGAGCTGAGGAATTTCCATCGCTGATGTCAGCAACCGCAACACCTGCCGGCCCAGCTGGTCGCCGAGCGTCACGTTCCGTCTCGAAGCGCAGGGCCAGCGAGAGTAGACAGCGTAGCCTTAGCCGTAAGCGATCGCAGTCACGTGACCGCGTGAGCTGGGCCGATGCAGCAAGGCACGGTGCCAAGAAAGCACAGGGGGGTGCCACCACCACCACCACCTCCAATACCGCAACGACCACCGCAACGACCAAGATGATTAGCACCAGCAAGACCGTCGATGGCAACAACAACAGCAAGACGAGGGAAGACGAGGCGATGAGGACGTTGAAGGAAGCCAACGAGGCACTCAGGCGCAAAAACAACGAGCTCGATACGAAAGTCAGTAGGAAAGAGGCCACTATTAGCAAGATGGCAAACGAAATCATGGAAATCAAGAAGCTTCTGACGACCCGTTCCACCAATAACGAAACGCCCCAAGCGGTATCATGTGAACCAACACCCAGCATCAGCAGCGCTGTACCATCAACATCCGCTGAGAAGGAACCGGCACCCAAAAGACGAGCGATCGAGAACCTGAAGGAGCGCAAGCTCAACGACCGGGTGGACAACCTGAAAGACAAGGTCGACCAAATCGAGGAACACCTCGACGGGCTCGAAGATTATATTAAGACAACGTTCACCACGATGATTAACGACAGGTTCGCCGCCATCGAGCGGACGTGTCAGCAGTTAACGAACGCAATACAGCAAATAACGCGGCAGTACAATCAGCAACAATCATGGCCGCTCCAGCAACAGCAACAACTACAGCAGTGAAGGGTCTCGTGACCTGGCACTGGAACTGTAACGGTTTCGCTAGCAAGAAGGCAGTCTTGCAGCAACACATAACACAAGTAGCAAGCAAGCCTGATATAATCATGATACAAGAGACTCGCACTGATGCAGTGTCGCTACCCGGTTATCGGGTATACGCCAAGTCTCCAAAGGTCAGCGGCGGTAGAGGGATATGCACATTGGTTCGCAAGGGACCCACCTTCATTGAGCACGAGTTGCACAATAGTAAAATTGAATACACTCTCATCGAGGTCGTTACGGGCAAGAAACAAAAGAACAGCACCTTTCTGCTTAACGTCTACAGTAGCCCTTCACACTGGAAGCAAAAATTCAAGACGCTCCTTCACAGAGCCAGCACCGTGGCGGGGACTCACAGGCTCGTCGTCTGCGGGGACTTCAACGCGGCACACCCGGCATGGGGATATAACAAGCAATTGGCCAAGGGGCGAGACCTGTTCCAAGACACATTAGATCTGGGCTTCACCCTCATCACAGACCCGACTGATCCTACAAGGATTGGGAACTCTGTGTCCAGGGATACGACGCCGGACCTCACGTTCGTGAAGAACGACGAGAAGGGGTATATCTCCTGGCGTAACACGGGGTCAGAGCTCGGCAGCAACCACTACATCGTAGAGGTCATCATACCGGAAGAGGTCAAGGCCTCGGAGGACACCAGAAAACATAATTTTACGGATTGGGATGCCTTCCGTAGCCTGTTACCAACGGAGATGGAGGAAGTCGAGAACATAGAAGAATGGTCAGCCCACATCGCGGGGAAGGTCAAGGAGGCGACCAAAATCATAGAAACGGATGAGCAGGTCGACAAGGTTGACAGCCGCCTCGCGCACTTATTCGAAGCAAAGCAATCTATCCTAAACAGGTGGAAGAAGCAACGACTAAATCGGCGCCTAAGGAAGAAGGTGGCGGAGCTGAATCGCGCCATCGAAGTTCATTGTCGGCTGCTCTGCACGCAACAATGGAATGAAATCTGTAATGCTGCGGACGGGCAGATGCATTGCGGCAAAACCTGGAACTTGATGCGGCATCTGCTCGATGAGACTAAAACAAAATCCCACCAACGCGACCGCCTCGCAAAGATCATTCACAGAGCAGTCAAGGAAAACGGGGAAACTGAAGTAATCAGACGCATAAACAGCAAGTACCTTCCGGTTACACCCACGGAAAGGCATCCTGAGTACGGCGGTCAAGCCAACGAGAAGCTTGACCGCGACATCAGCGTCGAGGAGGTGCAAGCGGCCCTGCACGAACTAAACAGCAAGTCGGCGGCCGGCCCGGATCACATCTTGAACAAAGCGCTCAAGAACCTCAGCGATGTGGCCATCGAAAACCTCACCGGTTACTACAACAAGTGCTGGAGTGCGGGGTCACTGCCCCAGCAATGGAAGACTGCCAAGACCATACTCATCCCCAAACCAGGCAAGCCGCCGAACACGGACAACCTCCGGCCCATCTCGCTCACGTCCTGCGCGAGCAAAGTGTTGGAGCATGTCCTCATGTGTAGGTGGCAGGATTACCTGGAGGAGTCGGGACTATACCCCACCACAATCATCGGGTTTCGGTGTTCCTTCGGCACCCAAGACTCGATGATTCTGTTGAAGAAAGATATCATTGACGATGACACCCTAACGAAAGACAACGAGGTCATTCTGGGGCTGGACCTGCAGAGCGCCTTCGACAAGGTGAAGCACTCTGCGATCCTAGCCCAGGTGTCCAGACTCAACATGGGCGCAAGAACATACAATTACATCAAGGACTTTCTGACGGGGCGGACTACCGAGCTCTGCGCCGGCGATCTACGGCTCCAAGAGAAGAGGCTCGGCAGTGTCGGGACCCCCCAAGGCTCGGTCATCTCGCCGTTGTTATTCAACCTCGTTATGATCGGGGTGGCCAAGCGACTCTCTCGCGTCGAGGGCGTCCGGCACACCATCTACGCCGATGACATCACCCTGTGGGTTCCGGGAGGCAGCGATGGTCACATTGAGAGCACGCTGCAAGAAGCCGTCGACGCGATCGAAGACCAGCTGAACGGTTCCGGTTTGATCTGCTCACCGAGCAAGTCAGAACTGCTGGTGTTACCACCGAAGCACGTCAGACGTAAGAAGAGCGAAGCGAGGGATTACGAGGCCATCAAGATCGTGACGAGGATCCCGGAGGTCGACAAAATCCGGGTGCTCGGCATGATTATAGACAAGCGACGGGGTAACGGCGAGACTATTTCCCGCCTTACAGCCAAGATTACCAACGCAATACGTCTCATCAGACGGGTTGCCAACCGCAAGGCCGGGATGAATGAGGAAAGCTTGATTCGGCTTGTGCACTCCTTCGTAATCAGCCACGTCACCTACGTTGCAGCCTTCCACAACTGGATGCAATGTGAAATGAATAAAATCAACGCCCTGATACGCCGAGCTTACATGGCGGCGCTCGGACTATTCAAGTGTACGAACACCAACAAGCTCCTGAGCCTGGGGGTACACAATACCCTCGAGGAAATTGCGGAAGCGCAACGGACCGCCCAGCTGGAGCGGCTCTCTATGACCGAAGCCGGCAGGCGCATTCTCCAATACTTGGGCTTCACGCCCGGAGCGAAAGCGGCGAGTAGCGACGTTTCTGTCCCGGACGGAACCCGGCGCCGGATTCGGGTGGACCTCATCCCGAGAAACATGAACCCGGCGTATAACAAGGAGAGAAGAGCGGCGAGGGCCAAGGCCCTCATCGACTTTCACGCCAAGGACGAGCACGCAAGGTTCGTGGATGCGGCAGAATACCAGGGAGACTGCGCGGCGTTCGTAGCTACCGTCATCGAGGCGTCGTCCGGCGCGACGAGGGCAGCGGCGAGCTTACGGCTCCGCGAGGCGTGTCAGGCGGAGGAGGCGGCCATTGCCCTGGCCATTGCCGACCCCGGGTGCCAGACAGTGTTGTGCGATTCGCGAAGTGCAGTGCGGAATTATGCCAAGGGCAAAGTGTGTCGTGAGGCTGTACGCGTTCTGTGCTCGGCTGACCTGCAACGACAGAATCGGTATGTTAGAATCAAGTGGTTCCCGGCGCACGCGGGCAAAGATGCCCGCGTGCGCCGGGAACGCGGGCATAACCACGATAACCACACGATAACCACAACGAGACGGCACACGCAGTGGCGCGAGCGCTAACCAACCGCGCCGCTGCAACCGACCGTCCAACGTGGTGTAGTGCCAAGGATCGCATGACGACGTTCAACGAACTCACACAGTTCCACCGCCTGGCTCGAAGGACTTTCCCACCCCGGCACCCGGGGCTGAGCCGAGCGGAGGCGGTGCTGTTCAGACAATTGCAAACTGGTTCTTTACCCACCCCAGTGTTAATGACTCATCTATACCCTAAATTATATGCGAGTGATGTGTGCCGCGTGTGCCAGCGGGAGAGGGCCACCCTGACGCACATCCTATGGGATTGCACCAAGTTCCCCAATGAGGCTACGACAAGTACAACGATTCCGCCGCGACTCGCGGCTGCGGCGGAATGCTACGACCACGAAAGCCAAACCTGGGCCGTCCAGCAGGTCTCGGCGGCTCTTGAAAGACAAAGGCCGAGCGAAACCGACGGAACGTTGCCTCTCAGGGCGACCGACCGCGGGAGTAACACGCGCTGGAGTTGAGTAGAGACCACCCGCTGAGAAGACGTCAGGGCCCGCGTCACGGCGCCATTTAGTCATGGTGTCGTTCTGCAGGCGACTACATGAAGTTGTCTCTCTCTCTTGCATGCCCTGTGGAAGCTGTAAAACTCCTTAGACAATAGAAAGGTCGACTGCCCCTCGAGATGTGTTCATGTGCGCGCAAGCCATGCATGATCGAGTAATGGCTTCTTTCTTCTACACAGCGATACGAAAGTAAGGCACGTGAGTAGTACGATTGCAAATATATAAGCGATAATAAGATTACTAGCTTTAGTTATAAGCGGCTTTAGCAAGCGGTCAAACTGAGCACAACGTTGCTTGTCAAAAAAGAAAGAAAAAAGAAGAAACTAAAAGAAAAAAAGCGACATCTTCGGCAATTTTGCAATTCCTTCTCTTTATCCGGACACCGCACGTAGAGTGTACTAGATTGTTGGAGTTGATCCAACGAGGGCTCCGCGCTGAAGCATTTATTATTGAAATTCCAGATGGCGCCACCATCGCCTTCTTCTGAATGCCACGGCCGCGCGCGCCGGAGGCTTCCGAGCGTGCCGAACGGCCGCGCTTGAACGCAGCGTTGCAGTTGCGCTCGAGCATGACCGCAGATGCATCGCGTCTGTAGTTTGCTTGCCTTTTTAAGCCTTATGTGTGTGTTTCCACAGTGTCGTGAGGGGAACGAAATTCAGAGCTCATATTGGGAAGAAATGGGGTTCATCTGCAGGAACGGGATGAGGTACATGAATAAATGAACTCTGTGGCATCATCATCATCAGCCTGGTCACGCCCACTGTAGGGCAAAGGCCTCTCCCATACTTCTCCAACTACCCCGGTCATGTACCAATTGTGGCCATGTTGTCCCTGCAAACTTCTTAATGTCATCCGCCCGCCTAACTTTCTGCCGCCCCCTGCTACGCTTCCCTTCCCTTGGAATCCAGTCCGTAACCCTTAATGACCATCGGTTATCTTCCCTCCTCATTACATGTCCGGCCCATGCCCATTTCTTTTTCTTGATTTCAACTAAGATGTCATTTACCCGCGTTTGTTCCCTCACCCAATCTGCTATTTTCTTATCCCTTAACGTTACACCCATCATTCTTCTTTCCATAGCTCGTTGCGTCGTCCTCAATTTCAGCAGAACCCTTTTCGTAAGCCTGCAGGTTTCTGCCCCATACGTGAGTACTGGTAAGACACAGCTGTTACACACTTTTCTCTTGAGTGAAAGTGGCAACCTGCTGTTCATGATTTGAGAATGCCTACCAAACGCACCCCAGCCCATTCTTATTCTTCTGGTTATTTCAGTCTCACGATCCGGATCCGTGGTCACTACCTGCCCTAAGTAGATGTATTCCCTTACCACTTCCAGTGCCTCGCTACCTATCGTAATCTGCTGTTCTCTTCCGAGACTGTTAAACATTACTTTAGTTTTCCGCAGGTTAATTTTCAGACCCACCCTCCTGCTTTGCCTCTCCAGGTCAGTGAGCATGCATTGCAATTGGTCTCCTGAGTTACTAAGCAAGGCAATATAATAAGGGAATCGCAAGTTGCTAAGGTATTCACCATCAACTTTTATCCCCAATTCTTCCCACTCCAGGTCTCTGAATACCTCCTGTAAACACGCTGTGAATAGCATTGGAGAGATCGTATCTCCCTGTCGGACGCCTTTCTTTATTGGGATTTTGTTGCTTTTTTATGGAGGACGACGGTGGCTGTGGAGCCGCTATAGATATCTTTCATTATTTTGACTTATGGCTCATCTACACCGTGATTCCGTAATGCCTCAATGACTGCTAAGGTTTCGACTGAATCAAACGCTTTCCTGTAATCAATGAAAGTTATATATAAGGGTTGGTTATATTCCGCACATTTCTCTATCACCTGATTGATAGTGTGAATATGGTCTATTGTTGAGCAGCCTTTACGGAATCCTGCCTGGTCCGTTGGTTGACAGAAGTCTAAGGTGTTCCTGATCCTATTTGCAATTACCTTAGTAAATACTTTGTAGGCAACGGATAGTAAGCTGATCGGCCTATAATTTTTCAAGTCTTTGGCGTCCCCTTTCTTATGGATTAGGATTATGTTTGCGTTCTTCCAAGATTCCGGTACGCTCGAGGTAATGAGGCATTGTGTATATAGGGTGGCCAGTCTTTGTAGAACAATGTTCCCACCATCCTTCAACAAATCTGCTGTTACCTGATCCTCCCCAGCTGCCTTCCCCCTTTGCGTAGCTCCCAAGGCTTTCTTTACTTCTTCCGGCGTTACTTGTGGTATTTCAAATTCCTCTAGACTATTCTCTCTTCCATTATCGTCATGGGTGCCACTAGTACTGTATAAATCTCTATAGAACTCCTTTGCCACTTGAACTATCTCATCCATGTTAGTAATGATATTGCCGGCTTTATCTCTTAACGCATACATGTGATTCTTGCCTATTCCTAGTTTCTTCTTCACTGCTTTTAGGCTTCCTCCGTTCCTCTATTCAATTCTATCCATATTATAGTTCCTTATGTCAGCTGTCTTACGCTTGTTGATTAACTTAGAAAGTTCTGCCAGTTCTATTCTAGCTGTAGGGTTAGATGCTTTCACACATCGGCGTTTCTTGATCAGATCTTTCGTCTCCTGCGATAGCTTACTGGTATCCTGTCTAACGGAGTTACCACCGACTTCTATTGCACACTCCTTAATGATGCCCATAAGATTGTCGTTTATTGCTTCAACACTAAGGTCGTCTTCCTGAGTTAAAGCCGAATACCTGTTCTGTAGCTTGATCCGGAATTCCTCTATTTTCCCTCTTACCGCTAACTCATTGATTGGCTTCTTATGTACCAGTTTCTTCCGTTCCCTCCTCAAGTCTAGGCTAATTCGAGTTCTTACCCTCCTATGGTCACTGCAGCGCACCTTGCCGAGCACGTCCACATCTTGTATGATGCCAGGGTTAGCGCAGAGTATGAATTCTATTTCATTTCTAGTCTCTCCATTTGGGCTCCTCCACGTCCACTTTCGGCTAACCCGCTTGCGGAAGAAGGTATTCATTATCTGCATATTATTCTGTTCTGCAAATTCTACTAATAACTCTCCCCTGCTATTCCTAGAGCCTATGCCATATTCCCCCACTGACTTGTCTCCAGCCTGCTTCTTGCCTACCTTGGCATTGAAGTCGCCCATCAACCCGCCGTGGTTGCTCAGTGGCTATGGTGTTGGGCTGCTGAGCACGAGGTCGCGGGATCGAATCCCGGCCCCGGCGGCCGCATTTCGATGGAGGCGAAATGCGAAAACGCCCGTGTACTTAGATTTAGGTGCACGTTAAAGAACCCCAGGTGGTCAAAATTTCCGGAGTCCTCCACTGCGGCGTGCCTCATAATCAGAAGGTGGTTTTGGCACGTAAAACCCCATAATTAAAAAAAAGTCGCCCATCAGTGTAGTGTGTTTTGTTTTGACTTTACCCATCGCCGATTCCACGTCTTCATAAAAGCTTTCGACTTCCTGGTCATCATGACTGGATGTAGGGGCGTAGACCTGTACTACCTTCAATTTGTACCTCTTATTAAGTTTTACAACACGGCCTGCCACCCTCTGGTTTATGCTATAGAATTCCTGTATGTTACCAGCTATATCATTATTAATAAGTTATCCGACTCCTAGTTCTCGTCTCTCCGCTAAGCCCCGGTAGCACAGAACGTGCCCGCTTTTTAGCACTGTATATGCTTCTTTTGTCCTCCTAGCCTCACTGAGCCCTATTATATCCCATTTACTACCCTCTAATTCTTCCAATAACACTGCTAGACTCGCCTCACTAGATAACGATCTAACGTTAAACGTTGCCAGGTTCAGATTCCAATGGCGGCCTGTCCGGAGCCACGGATTCTCCGGACAGGCCGCCATTGGAATGTGAACCTGGCAACGTTTAACTTTAGAACGTTATCTAGTGAGGCGAGTCCAGCAGTGTTATTGGAGGAATTAGAAGGTAGCGTGGCTAAATTAGGTGTTAAATACAAATTGCTAAACCGTCGTTTTCTGCCCTTCTCAAGGCGCCATATTGAATGCTAACAAAATTTCCCCGATGCGCTAATAACGGCAGCAATTTGACATTTAGGGAGAACATGGGCCACGTTATTCGTTAAAGGGACACTAAAGGTTACTATTAAGTCAACGTGGACTGTTGAAATACCATCACAGAAACCTCGAAACGCTTGTTTCGTGCCAAGGAGAGACTTATTTTAAGAGAAAATGCGTTCTGAAGCGTCCACGTACCGCTAGCGCAGTTCAAATCGCCCGCCCTCCGATCGAGGAGTACTGACATCATGGTCTCATAGTGACGTTGCGCCAACGGTGAGTAGAACGGCGTCCGCAGACGGCGCTACGGCTTTTCTGCGCAAAACGCAAACGCGCGGCCAGAAACAGAGCCAAGACAGAGCCGACAGCAGAGCGAAAGCGGGAGTATGGTGGCTAGCGGAAGGAGAAACGAATTACGTCCCACATTACGTCCCACGGCACACGGAGAGTCCGTTTTCGTTAAACTATAGGCTGCGGCGAGCTCGCAGCGTGGTCGGCGTGATCTGTGAGAAGTGACGAGCCTTTTCGCACTCGCAACAGGGCATAAAAAAGTGCGAATCGACGCAAAACTCGGCCTAGAAACGTGCTTCGCCACAGCCAGGGCTCAATACAACCCAAGCTGGCGCGACCCAGATGTCGTTTCCCGCACCGCCACCAGGCGCCGCTACTATACCTCAAACTCCAGCGCAAGACGCCCATAAGCTGGTACTTCATTCTATGGCGCAAACTTCGACGCTCGTCGCAATGGACCCTGACACCGACAGATTAACTCGCGATGGTGGGCTCAACTTCAGCGATTTGAGCACCGACGAGCGCGACCTGCTGCTGAGGGCTCGCACTGCCGGCGTCGTTGCGTACTACGACGGCGGCCTCGACACCGGCTCTCCGGAGCGGGAAAGCAACGAGGGCTTCCCACGACATCACATGGACGTGGCATTCTCGCTGCTTGTTCCAAATAAAAGTGTCGCGAGCCAGCAGAACCCTCACAGCACGACGCGATAACGAAAGTACTGAAACTCCAAAGCGTGCGCGACGCAGAGTCGAGCGCGCAGAGTCGAGCGAAAACGAAACCTTTCGAACACCCATATTACTGAAGGGTAACGTCAAAATGTTATTTTTTCTTAGAGTCGAATAGACGTAGACAAGTAGCATTTTTTTCCGTCTTATAATCGAATGAAATGATATTTTTAATACGAGTAGTTGAGTATTAGTAACACAAATTATGAGGAGTCCTTTCGTCATCGGGCTAGTACCGGAATGTCGCTGGGGGGTCTCAAATCGTGTCATGCATTTACCTCAATTTCTCGGTTACTAAAGCTCTGTTCGCGATTAAATTGACGCCTTAGACGTTCTAGAACATTGCTCTACCACTTTAACTTGAGTTTCTGGTAACCTTTAGTGTCCCTTTAAGTGCAGCAAATTTTTTTTGTAGGTTAATTGTGTGTTTTGAAGATATTTACGGAACCGCCGTTCTTTCCCCCTATTTTTATGCGTCATACACCTCAGACGTAGTTGATTTTCCAGATCCTCTGGCTGAATAAAGCAAAACACATTGTTTATATTTGCTTGAATTAGGAAGCATGTTATCGGCTGTCTATGTTTTCGAGCTCGCGCAGGTTTCCATTGTCACATACCTCCAATGTCAATGACAGTTCAACTGAGAGCGGGGGCGTCCTCTTTGATGACTGGCCTTCATATGTTGCACGTGAGGCCGTTTTCTTTTGCATCGGCAGCTCGCGCGTTGGCTGCTCGTAGAGATGCTCCGGAAGATACGGCAAAAGATTGTGGCTACTGCATCAGATCAAAGCGCAAGCTTTCCACGCTGTGTAGATGTTTCCTGATCTTCAATGATATGCACATAATGCCTCAGTATGTACTCTGCATTAAAGTGCATCTCACAAATGGAGTCGGTTGCTTCTAAAGGGCCGATCGGTGCGGTGAAGATTGAGCTCTGTTGCGACGCCTGTTTCTCGAGCGTCGACCGGCGTTACTATTGGGTAGCGTGGCGTTGTCGGCAGGCTGTAGGCGTCCGTTAGACCATGGCGACCAGGCAGGAACGAGACGATTTCTAGTGCGAAACTTGCACTTTTTATTCAATGGTTGGTGAAGAATATAGACGAAGAGAATGAATAAAAAGTACATTGCGGGGCCGCTTAAGTAGGCCTGCTAAAATCGTAGGCGGGATCTTGCTTACGTCAACGTCACGTGACAGCACTGAGTCTGGTCGGGGATGGGCGGCTCATCCTTTCTCCTAGGCGACGTTGCACGTGCTTGCCTCCTCTGGCTGCCCCCCGAGGGCCCTGTTTGGTTCACGAAAAGGGTGCTCCCTTAGAGTCTCACAGTTCGTGAAAAGGGTTCTCCCCTAGAGTCGCACACACACAAAGGAGGCCTTTCATCACTGGGGGGCGTCTGCCAGACCGGCAACCACTCGTGATAGCCATAGCAAATTAGGGATCTATCCTCCGTTTCCATTAGGCATGGTCTTTGAGCATCACTTTTGCCCGGGATGTTACACGTCAATCGTAACAGCTCCCACACCCGGCGCCTTTATTCATCTTTAGGGACTCCGAAGATCGAGAGCTTGGCCTGACCTTTCAATCTGCTGTATACGGTTTTGCAAACCACTACACAACAGTAGTTCTTTCATCGTGGTGTGCTCATCCTCTCATGCTTGGAACACTCTGCCAAGGCGCCGAGTTACCAGACAAACTATAATGCCATAGTCACACACAAAGTGACGAAAGAACAGAAGCTTGACGGTGTGTCGAGCTGACGACGGCGCGTCGAGCAGACCACAGCTCGGTGCCGTCGTAACCACCGCCGGTACGCGCGGTTCCGCCGGGCCGCCAAGGCGCCGGATTGACAGGAACGTCAGAAGAAGGCGACGGCAGCGTCGCCGCAATGTTCAACGTTTTTTGCTTCACTCTCACCGCTTGCCGTGGCCTCCGTTGGACCCACTCCCCCATTCTGGTACACTCTACTGCACGTTTGTCACAGCTGCTGAAAGCTACGTGCACCCGGTGAGAGAGGGCCGCGGCGTTAATGAGCATTTGTGTCGTTCGAACTGGGTGCTCCACTTTCACCGCCGGGCCCTTTGTGTATGCTCACGCAAGCCCGTTTTAAAGATTTTCACATTTTACTTTCGCGTATCGTTACACTTTCCGGTCCCAATCATTAGCCAACACTTCCAGGAAGCATGATATACTCGACAGAAAGAGCAGCGAAAACAGAGAATACAAGTTGCTTTCCATCGTGGCCGTACTAACGTCTCGAAGAGCTATCCGCTTGCGTTGCGAGCTCGGGTCTCGAGACGGGAGAGACGAAGCCGCCCGCCGCGCCCTTACAAGGCCAAGCAGATCACGCTCGCGTTTCGAGCTACTTACATTCGCTCGCTTAAGCGAGGATGGCCGCTGGGGGCGCTGGTGGCGCTAACTCTCTTTTCTTACCTTGAGGCGCGTACATTGAGAGAGAGAGAAGGAGATTCTTGATGATGGGAAGGAAAGGTTGGGGTAAAGTGCAGCGTACACGGTCGTCCACTTCCAATTTGAACACGGCTCCGGGCGGCCGGCGAGGCCGGTGCTCCGCGGAGCGCCGCTCGTGGGCGCCGGGGTAACTAACGCGCCGGCGCACTGGCAGCCACAGGCGTGGCCTCAGCCGCCAGCACACACTAGTGCAGGCGCGCTGTAGCAGACGACGCGGCTGAGGCCACGCCTGTGGCTGCCAGTGCGCCGGCGCGTTAGTTACCCCGGCGCCCACGAGCGGCGCTCCGCGGAGCGCCGGCCTCGCCGGCCGCCCGGAGCCGTGTTCAAATTGGAAGTGGACGACCGTGTACATTGAGGCGCACCGAAGCAAGCAAGTTGCAGAGGAGGGGACAAGGTCAGCTACAGTGAGCGTGCGTGCGTGTGCGTGCGTGTGATTATTTTCTCTGTCTTTCGTTCGTTCTTTTTTTTTGTGTGTGTAGATAACTCACAGGGTATGCCCGCAGGGCGTATATACAGTACTTGCGGCTGTCGAGCGCTTCACACCATGGAAATCAGAGTTTAAAAATCTTGCGCTAAAGCTGGCAGTCACGCTGTGTGGACGCCCAAGTTTATGCATGAGCTGCGGCGCAGCACGAAGCATTCATTTCGTTTGCGTGGCCAAACAGGCTAATTGCTGCTCGCGCCCTAATTTCGTTGAGGCTTCCTGCGGAGCATCTCTGCGCACTTCGCATAAAGATGGCGCCCATCAACAGATCCAGTTGTGGCGAAGTCATAAGCCCGTTATGTGGTGGGGAATCTTTCAGGCTGAATTCAAATAAGGTTGCATAACGCTCAAGAAGCGTGGCTCAGTAGGTGGTCGCCTTATTGAGCCTGTGATCAAGGAGTAATTCGGGCTAGCTTGTCTGCCAGACTGGGAAAGTGAGTAGCGCTAAATGGACAATTAGACAGACGTAAACGAACGGCGACAGAGGGCGCTGTATTGTCACTGGTACTAACTGGTACGTGTATCCTTGTCCGTAGCGCTACTCATCGCACAGCAGTCTTTTTTTTTTTCATTGCGAGCCTAATATATTGATTTCGCTAAAGCCTATGTACTCATATAAGGTTAGGCTGAGGCCGAGTGAATCCAAGGGGCCTTATTGATTTATTTGATAGAATGATTACGTGATTTATTGATTGATAAATGAATCGTCTGGCTGACTGTGCGATTATTAGTTTTATGGTAACAACTTGCTTGCTTTATTAGTTTTATGGAAACAGGAAGGAAATGGAGGAAAAAGAAAGCCCATAATGTAGACGAAGACAAAGAAACAACTGTATTTTTTTCTGTGTCTTTCTAATGGTCTTTTCTATTGGCATTCATTTTTGCTACCATTGCCCTACGTGAAACGGTACGGAACCATAGGTATACATGGAATAATTAATCCATGAAACACTAAAACAGAAACTACAATCAAGGCCGTGGACAGCGAGCCTCGAAAACCCGCCATCTTCGGGAAAGTGTACTGACATACTTTCGTAGTCGTAAAACCTCTACCAGATGATTCTTGCATGCAAGAAGATGACCCTCAGCAAGTGCGCAGGTTGGGAAACACTCATATTTCAGTGTAATAACAAAGTTAGTCTGGAAGCGCCGGACCTTTCATCGTCGACATTATCGTCACTAGAATAGCAGCTTGGGCTTGTTGGTTTTCCATCCTGCTAGTAACAGCGCAAAATGTAGACAAGGGACGAGACAAGAAGACACCACAAGCGCTGACTTGTGGTGTCTTCTTGTCTCGTCCCTTGTCTACATTTTGCGCTGTTACTAGCAGGATTATCGTCACGTCATGCCACAGAGAAAAATTGGCTGACTTCATGTACTAAAAAGGTTAGATATCACAATGGCCATCAAGCCGAGGAGGTGGCCATTGCTCTGGCCATCGCCGACCCCGAGTGCACGACTGTGCTCTGTGATTCTAGGACGGCAGTGAAAAATTACGCCAGAGCAAGGGTATGTGGTGAAGCCGCGCGTGTGTTGCGTGTGGTCGATCTCGCGAGTGAAAGTCGGTGTGTGGTGATAAAGTGGTTTCCGGCCCACATGGGCAGTGATGTGTCAGATCGCGGCAACGCTAACCACAACGAGACGGCGAACGCGGTGGCGCGAGGACTAACCAACCGTGCCACTGCTACTACAGCCGACCCGTCGTGGTGGTGGGAAACCAAGGACAAAATGACTTCCTACAACGAAATTGTGAAATGGTACCAACTAGAGCGAAGGACTATGCCGCCACCTCATCCGGGCTTGACCCGTAAGGAGGCGGTTTTATATCGACAACTTCAAACGGGGTCGTTATTCACCCCGGTGCTGATGAGGCACGTGTGTCCAAGTGTTTATGAAAGTGATCTGTGTTGTGTGTGCCGAAAGGAAAGAGCCACTGCAGCTCACATCCTTTGGGACTGTGCTATGAATCCGCATGAAGCTGCAACGATAACAACGATCCCGCCGCGGCTCGAGGCCGCAACGAGGTGCTATGACCAAGATGTCCAAACCCAGGCCGTCCAGCAGATCTCGGCGGCCCTCGAAAGGCAACGACCGAGCGAAACCGGAGGGAGGCTGCCACTCCAAAAGAGGGGCAGGCGCGGTCGACCAAAGGGAATAGTGCGGCCGCGGCCGAATTAGAGGCGCCACACGCCGCGAAGACGTCATGGCCGCATCACGGTAACGCCTCCCTAACAGGGGAGGCTAATCGTTCTGCAGGCGTTCACAACAAAGTTTCTTCACTCACTCATCACAATGGCGTTCTTAAATGTTGTTGTCGTTGTTGCTGATAATAATAATAATAATAATAATAATAATAATAATAATAATAATATTTATTTATGCACCACAAGAAAAAAATACATAGTAAGCGGGCCTGTCGAAGCCTAAATGGCTTGTGTGACTAGGCCCGGCAGTGCCGGCAACAGCGATGAGGTCAGTGTGTGTACATACATGCGTAACCTTAGTGCCGACAAAATATTGTGCATAAATGAAAAATAAATACATGTCAATACAATGTAGCGTGAACATATTTTCACACTTATATAGATGAAAAACAAAATTTCGATACATGGTAGTCCAACATAGTGAACATTTTTTTTAATGCTTACATAGAACAAAAAACAAAAATTAAAAACAAGTTATGGCAACGTAATGAACATTTTTGTAAGCTCATAAAGATATACAGGTTAATACAACCAAATTACTTCAAATAAACACATACCCATACATAAAAGAAAACTCAAATGGAAGATAACATCTTCTTTAAAACCTTTTTTGACTGAACCGAGAAAAATTCATCAGGTAGATCATTAAAGATTTTGGGCACATAGACGCATCGCCGTGCCTCGCCATACCGAGTTGATGAACGAGGAACATTGAAACGAATGTTGTCCCTCAAAAGTCGAGGAGCTACATATTTTTCTCGGAATTGGTTGTTCCAAAAATGACGAAGAACAACAGTTTGCTTAAATAAGGACTGAGATGAAGGAAAACCTAACGCGGAAAATGAATTGTCACCTGACATCTGGCCGCAGCCATAGGCAACACTTTTCAATATATTTTTTAGTAAACTGTCAATTCTCGTCCGCCATCTCAATGCGCAGAAAGCGAAAACGGAGATTCCGTATCGCAAGATGCTGTATGCGAGTGCATGCACTATGGTTTTCTTTACCGATAATGGCGTGAAACCTTTTATATTAAAAAGCAACCAAGCGACACTCCTAAGTTTGCCACACAGATATGCCAAATGAAGCTGCCATGACATGCTGCTATCAATAAATAAACCGAGATATTTCACAGAGTCTACATACTGAACAGGGGTACATGTACATGAAATGCAGTGCTGGTCATGCAAGAATACTGGAATGTTTATTGCTGTGGTCTTTAAGGGATTTCTAAAACATATTAACTGTGTCTTCCTGATATTTACATTAATACAATTTTTCGCAAACCAGTGCATTACACTGTATATTGTATTTTGCAGGGCGCCGACAGCCTTTTCATAATTTATATGCTTTGTTAATATAACCGTATCGTCAGCATACTGATAGATAGTGCCTTTAGAAATTACTAGAGGAAGATCGTTTACGAATATGTTAAATAAAAGAGGTGATAAAATTTAGCCCTGGGGAACACCGGCTGTAAGCCGTTGCTTGCTACTGACGGTTTCCTTGTCACCCATAACTATCTGTGACCTACCACACATGTAGTTTCGCAGTACCCTCTGGAATGGTCCTCTGAATCCCATTAAAGTTAATTTCTCTAGTAAAATGTTATGATTAACTGTGTCAAAAGCTTTCGCTATGTCTAGAAATAGCGCACAGGTGAATAAGTTGTTTTCAAATGCAGAATATACTTCATCTGAGAATTCTTCCAATAGGACTGTAGTACCTCGATTCACAACAAAACCAAACTGTCTGGGCGATAAAATCGAAAACTTCATTAAGAAAGACATCATGCATTCGTAAAGGAATTTTTCTAGTATTTGGGAAAGTACCGGCAAAATTGAGATTGGCCGATAGTTTTCAATGTTATCTTTCCTGCCTCCTTTATATAGTGGCTTAACTATAGCCGTTTTCAGAGTCTCGGGAATTACTGCAGTTTCTAAAAAGCCATTGATTAAAAAAAGCAAGATGTTAGCAAGCACATCGAAGTTTCTTCGCAGAGTGCCTACAGATATGCCATCTATTCCTGGTGGTTTATTTTGCCGAAAACTAAAAAGAATCCTTTTCAGGTCAGGTGTTGATAAGCTAGGCAAGAAAGCGGATGCCGACACAGATTCCTTCAACGTGCAATTATTTTCCTCTTGGGATAAAGTGTTTTCAGAAGCACGCGAAAAAAAGCGGTTGAATGCGTTAACTACCACTATTTTGTCATCTAGAAATGTGTCAATGGGATTAGAAGGCACGTCACTTCCTCTCCTAAGATTATTTATTATAGACCACGTTTTCGCGGGACTTTTGCGCGACTGGTTGAATTTATTTAAAAAATACATTCTCTTTGCTGTTCGCAATAGCCCGACTACCCTGTTTCTTGTAATTTTATATTCAGCTTTTAATCTCTCATTTTTAGGAGAGCGTTTGCAGCGCTTCCAGAGCCAATCCTTAAAAGATATGGCATGCATAATATCGGCATTAAGCCAGCTAACATTATTTCTGCATTTTTTCATGACAGTATATGTGCTTAGGTGCTCAAAGTGTTTAAGTTGAGTGGAGAACTTTTCGTATACCTTATCGGGTGCACTGCCATCGATTAGCAAAGACCAGGCAAAATTAGTGATGTGTTGGTCCAACATTTTTGTATTAGTGATTTGGATTTTCACGTTATTTCTTTTTGTGTTCCCAACCGATTGATGTTCTGTAGATAGAGAAGGCTTCGAAAGGCGACATGCCACAAAGTAGTGGTCAGCTAATCTCCGATTTATGACGCAAGCAGCCACAGAATAGTCAGATGCGCGCACCACAATGTGGTCTATGCAGGACGCTACGACTCGGTTATTTAAGCACTCTTCTCTAGTCGGATGATTTATGATGGATTCCAAACCATAAGAAGACAAAATGGATAAGTAATCGGAAACAGTGGTTGACGTGACGCATAGAGTATTTATGTTCAAATCACCAGCTAAGCATAACTGCACAGTTGAACCCCATTTGCCCAGTATTTCATCGAGCTCTACCAAGAATCGCCTCACACTGTTACAAGGTGGACGATATATCGAAAGTAGGATTAGATCTGTATTTGAAAGATTTATTTTTATGGCCAGGCATTCCGCCTGAACGAACGTAATATCTATTCCAGACGTCACATACATGTCACGAACAAAAATCGCTAAACCCCCTCCACGCCCTCGTGGCCGGGTCACGAAATGTGAACGATAACCAGACAGCGTAAACATATCAGCCCCGACTTGTGGTATATTTATCTCAGTGAGAACAAAAGCGTCAACGTAATTGCTAGCCGCTTCCGCTATCTCTTTAAATTCGTTCCAGTACTTTCGTAGGCTTCTTATGTTTACGCTGACGAAAGTAAAATTATGTTGTGACCTCACGCAAAACGTACTTTTGAAACTTCTAAAATCAGGAACCACACAGAAACTAGATGCCATGCTGCTTAAACAATCCTAGCAATATCAGCTGGCCTGATTACTCGGATCAAAGGTGCACCTTCGTCCTTCTTTACAAAAATCTTACCACCTTTTACCCAGGCGAACTTGTACCCGTTTTCCATAGATACGGTTCTTGCATGCCAAAACAAACTGCGATTTGCCTTTGTCAAGTTATCGTTGAAAAACAATTTGGGTAGAGAATCGTTCTGGTGTAATCGCCGCAGCTTTCCTCGTGCATCAAACCAAGCTTCTCTCGCTATCGAAGTGAATCGTATCAGGACTGTCGGGATTGTTTTACGTTTACTAGGCAAGCGGTGCACCGCTTATATCAGCGCTTGAAAAGTTCGTTAGCTCTAGCTTAATGGCTACCTCTGATAAAACATGCCTGAGGTTTTCATTTTGTTCCAGTGGAAGGCCTTCAATTTCCAAGTTATTCTTTCTATTGTATTGTTCGTTCTCATTCTGTAAATCCTGCAGAAGATCAAGCTGTATCGCTTGGGCCTTGACCGTTTCATTCAAGCGCAAGATTTCCTCTTCCTGGACCTTTCCGCGTTCTTTGTTAGCGTTCATCTCCTTCAGTACTGAGTCATACTGTTTAGACATAAATGAGACCGATTCCTCTAGGTTATTAACAGTCATGGAAAGCTTAGTAAACTCGGTTTTCAGCAGAAGCAGGGAATCCACTTTTGCATGCAGAGTTAACAAAGAAGCAATACTGTCTTTTATTTCCCTGAGCTCAGAAGCCAAGGATGGCTCTGCAGAACTGCTGTTCCCTGTCTGGCTACAATCCATCTGCGATGCTGAAACGTCTCGCTGCCTGCCAGCCCGACAGGTTTTGCAGACCCACGTTTCTCGCTTATCTTGGCTCTTGTTCGCAAAAGTACTAGGTGCTATGCCTGAACAAGGTTGACCCAAATGGTAGCCATGTTTACATTCAGCGCACGATATAAAACGACCATCATCGGGTAACGCACTGTGGCAAGCAATGCACTCTTCAAATACCATGATAAAAGAAAACGAGGTACTTTCACGAGCTCAACGAGTCAGTCCGGCGGAGAAAGGTGAAAACAACCGAGAATCAAAGGCAACTGTTCTTACCTAACAGGAAGAACAAGCGATTATGACAGGTTCACACGCTCCGCCGGACTGCAGCCGCTCGTGGGGGAACGCTCGGTTTTACAGTTTCCAGTTCTTCGTGTGATGCTTTGATTGGTCGGCGCTGGACCCTCGTTGAACGATGTCAGCTCAGCACGTGCAAGTGTCAGGTGTCTGGTGGGTTGATGACGTCAGACGGTGCAGAGCTTGCGATCCATGCGGTAGATCGATCAGGCACGTCAACCGTTTTCGAGTGCTACGACGCAGGCAGACCTAACAAGAAGAACAAGCGATTATGACAGGTTCACACGCTCCGCCGGACTGCAGCCGCTCGTGGGGGAACGCTCGGTTTTACAGTTTCCAGTTCTTCGTGTGATGCTTTGATTGGTCGGCGCTGGACCCTCGTTGAACGATGTCAGCTCAGCACGTGCAAGTGTCAGGTGTCTGGTGGGTTGATGACGTCAGACGGTGCAGAGCTTGCGATCCATGCGGTAGATCGATCAGGCACGTCAACCGTTTTCGAGTGCTACGACGCAGGCAG